>NC_133495.1:10788526-10808527 GCF_025370935.1 Choristoneura fumiferana
CCGTATCTGGTTGTGCTTCTTTATAATTGGTGTACTGATAGCCTTGCAGTCACTCATTTTAAATCTCTCTAGAAGCTTGTTTGTATAGTGTTTTTGAGACACTTTAATGGAACCATCTTTACTGTTGAAGATTTCTAGTCCAAGAAAGTAGGAAGCTGCTTTGTGTTATCTTGAACCTTCTTTTCAATTCAGGCAAAAACTTTTCAGATTCCTTTGGATTCGTTGAGGCTATTAACCGTCATCAACGTAAAGTCCGATTATGATTTTATTCCATTCGTTTGTCGAATAAATAAACATGGATCTGTGTCACATTGTTTAAATCCGATTGATTTAAATAGTCAACAATACATTTATTCCAGCATCGTGGAGCTTGTTTGAGACCATAAAGACTCCTCTTCAATTTGCAGACTTTGTTTGTGCCATCACTGAACCCTTCTGGTTGACTCATGTAGACGTCTTCGTTTATTGAGCCATTAAGGAAGGCAGTGGCTACATCGAATTGCATGAGAGATAGTCCTTCGTTAGCTGCAATACTTAGGATTGATCTGATTGTAGCCATTTTAGCAACTGGACTAAATGTTTCGTCATAATCAATTCTTTTTCTTGCGTGTAACCTCTTGCTACGAGTCGAGCTTTGTACTTATCGAGACTTCCATCGGCATTAACTTTCTTTTTGTAACCCACTTACAAGAAAATTAGTTTTCTGTCTTTTGGGCGATCTACAAGATCCAAGTCTGTTGTCATTTAAAGATTTAATTTCGCTATTCATTGCTTTCATCCATTCAGTTTCTGCTGACTTTTCATGGCGTCTTTATATGTGGTGGGTTCATGCTCGTCATTTAATATAGTCGAGACAATAAAGTCGTCATATCTACTTGGAAGTCGAGTGTGGATCTGTCGCGAAGAGTTCTGGTATCAGGGACGTCATCATGATCTTCGTCTGAATAATTTATTCGACATTCATCTGGCTCAGGAGACGAATCTTTGAGATCTTCTTCTTCATCTTCTTGACTTAAATCATTCGATGTTTGGGGCAATACTCCATCGCTTTGTGCTATATCCTCCTTGCTTCAACATTGGATGATTTTGTTCATTCTTTCGGAAGTTAAGTTCGATTTCAGTCGTAGTTCGTGCATCCTCTCAGATATATCAGATTCTAATCCTACCGATTTAATCAACGATTCCTTGAACGTTACATCTCTTGAACGGATCAATATCGGTTGGTTGTTCTTATCAAAACCAATAACCGATAGCCATCATCACCATCATACCCAATCAAAATACATTTTGAGCTTCTTGGACATTTTTGTTCGCTTTTGTTTTGGGATATGTGCATAACATTCTGTACCAATAACCCTTAAATGTTTTATGGAGGGTTCTTTCCAAACCAAAGTTCAGATGGTGACTTTCCTTTTTCAGAAGTAGGCCCAGTCCTGTTCAGGATGTATGCAGCCGTGTTAACAAGCTCTGGCCAACAGGCAAGTGGGAGTTCTTCGTGAGCATGCATCATGGTGCGAGCAGCTTCTACGAGAGTTCTATTTTCCCTTTCACTAGATCCGTTTTGCTCAGGGGTGTAGGCATTGTAAACCGGTGCTGAATACCATGAGAGTGGAGTATTTTCTCGATAGCTTCGTTTTTGAATTCTCCACCATTGTCGCTGAGTATTGTTTTTATAGTATGACCAGCAGTCTGTGCTTCTTTGATCATTTGCACGAGCTTATCTTTGACTTCAGATTTGTGCTTGATGAAGTAAACATGACGGAAGTTGCTGTAGTCATCTTTAAACAGTACAAAGTAGCGAAGTTTCGTGAATGAATTTGGAAAATGGACCACACACATCCGTGTGTATTATCTCTCCTTGTTCTTTAGCTCTTTCTCTTGTTCCAAATTTATGACGGTGTGTTTTTCCATATACACATCCTGTGCATAATTCAGAATCGAGTTTAACTTTGATACCAAGTTCCTTTCAATCACTTGTTTGACATGCTTTTACTCTGATGAGCAAATCTTTCGTGATAAAGTTGCAAAGTGTTTCTGTTGACAGGTACTCAATTCTGGAGTTTGATTTTTTAAAGTTTGAACTTTCAGCTTATAGAGGCCTCCATTTTTGACTCGTGTGCCAATCAAGTTAACCTTTCCATTATTTATCAGTTGACAAGATTCTCTTTCAGATTTGAAGACACTGTTTTCAAGTTTATCTTGTGCGGCAAGAACGGAAAATAAGTTTCTCTTTATTGCGGGAACATACCATACATCGCATAGGGTGATGCGTTCTTGTCGACCATGAACGTTTGCTATCAATTCAACTGTTCCTTTTCCAATAGCTTCTGTTGTAGACCCGTTTGCAGTAGTGACCATTTGATTCTTGTGAAATGTTCAAAACTGGAGAATACGTCAGATTGACCGGTGACGTGACTTGTGGCACCATTATCAACGTACCAGTTGTCAGGATCTTCAAAGTGGTTACTGCTTCATTAGTCTCAACTTGCATTAGAGTCAGGTTTAAGTTTTTATGTTAGCTTGACTTGTAGATGTAGATGGTTTTGTTTCTTTAGGAGGTTTCCCATCCGAGATCCATTTACGACAATTCTTGACTTTATGGCCGAACAGTTTGCAATATCCGCATTTTTTCTTTGTTTTATGACTCAAGTTCTGTACTACTAGCGCTTGAGCGTCAGGTTCCTCTTCTTTATTCGCCAATGATCTTTCGTAACTACAAATTTGAGCAGTCAAATTCTCAATGTTGCGATCCTTTTTAGACATGAGCATCCAACTTGATTTGAACGGGAAGTAACTATCATCGGGTAGCGTTTCTAAAATCTTGCATATGATTAAAATCTCTGGAAGATCATACTTAGCTTCATCCTTTTGTAGCTCAACCTTTAATTCATGCCATATATTTTCAATTTGGATATGTGCATGGACATGTCATGTAGGGGATCTTTGCGATAACTGAAGAAGCTGTAGCAAAGGTTATAGCTTTTATCCTCAGATGTGCCGTCGAACAGAGTGTGTAATTCATCCCAAATCTGTTTCGCGCTTGTTAGCCTCATTACTTTTTGTAGAGTAACATCTGACATATTAGCCATTAAAATAAGCATTGCGGCGCTATCTTTTTCGTTATAGTCTTGTAGAGCTTGTTGATAAGAAACCATGGCTGCGGGTTCGCTGCTGCATCTGGGTGCGTAGGTGGCTTTAGGTTGCCGTTGATAGCGTCTAATCCGCCAGGCGTTCCTCTTAGCAATAACAGTACCTTGCAGCGCCATGTAGACCAATTTTCTTTTCCTTCTAAACGAACGATATCAATTTGCAGCTCGTTGATGAAGTTGACATTTTGACAGGCCTTGTTAGAAAAAAAACTTGTGAAAATTGTTATTAATTATTCTTGGATAAATAATTATGTTTCGCTCATTAGAAATATAACATCACAAATATTTTATTTTAAAATACTTTTCGATACGCATCTGCTACCATGTTGAGGTAAAATTTTATATTGACAATCAACAATGATAATAACAAATCAAATAGACAGGGTTACAGCCAGTATTGTTATAGAGTAGAAGTGTTTGCTTAAAACCTCTTCTAACAACAAATACGTGTCACTGGCATAGAAGCGACTGCTGTGGGAATATGCCTAAGCATAGCGTAAGAGCTTAGTGGATCGTTGCCGGCGCCGACCGAACGTGTTTAATCATAAGAGCTTACCTATCCGCAATATTGATAATGTCGATAAAATAACTTTTATGAGTAAAAAAAGTTATGCCATTTAGGTCAATTTGACGTACAATAGTTAGATTCA
The DNA here is from genome assembly GCF_025370935.1 of Choristoneura fumiferana. Classification (NCBI taxonomy): domain Eukaryota; kingdom Metazoa; phylum Arthropoda; class Insecta; order Lepidoptera; family Tortricidae; genus Choristoneura; species Choristoneura fumiferana. The sequence goes on from NC_133495.1 coordinate 10,792,326, forward strand.
GTGCCGAGGTGGAGCGTGTGCTGGGGTCCGTAGGGTTACGTACCTGCGCAAGTCTTGCGTGGCTGCGAGACGCCAGTACACGAGGAGCTGAAGGAGGAGGAGGCGCGAGACCTTAGCGGCAGAGAAGAGCTATACGCCAACTACAGGGCAGCCGGCAAAGCCCTCAGCGTAGCCATTGGCCAAGCCAAAGGTGCTAACGCTCGTACCTTTGGAGCCAAGGATGAGGCGGGGGAGGTTTTGGCAGTGTTTTTAAACATAGCCAACGCAATCAACACCCTGACCTGGGAAACCATCAAGGAGGTACTTTAGGTATCACAATGTGCCGGAGTACTTGTGCAGGGTATTAGTTTTACATCTCTCTGAGAGGGCGATCCACTACCCCGCGCAAGCGGAGTGTGGTAGAGTGGGAGATGTCGTGCGGCGCCCCAGGGATCAGTCCTGTGGAACATGGTTACGACTAGGTGCTGCGTGGCGCCAACATGTGGGGGTCGACGTGACTTGCCCGTGGACCTTCCGTGATGTGTCCTTGCTGGGCACTACCGGCGTGGCCCAAATCGTAAACTGGATACGGGCTGAGACTAGAGGTCGTCCGTCGTAAATCCGAGGCCATTTGTTTTTATGGGCCTTGGAGGGAACCTCCTGTAAGTGCCAGCATAGTATAGTGGTAATGGCCCATCTGCGCTTTTCCGCCCAGAATAAGACCCATCTGCAACCGCAGGGTAACGAGGGCGTACTGCACCGCCTCATTCGAGGCGACTTACGTACTGGCGGGCACCCCACCGTTAGAGTTGGGCGCCGAGGTGCTGGCCAATGTCTACCGGCGGGTAGCCGAGGCGCGCGCCAGAGGGGAACGGCCGTGCAATGCGCTAGCCACTGGACCGCATCGGGAGTACGGCCCATCCTGCAAGGATGGTACGACATGGGGTGTTGCTTCCTTCCACCTAGCGCAGGTACTGTTGGGGCATGGCTGCTTCGGCAAGTATCTACCTGTGCAAAATCGCTAGGAGGAATGCAACATCAATGTGTCACTAATGCGGCGGGGCGGAAGATACGGCGCAGCGCACGCTGCAAGTGTGTCTCCCCTTTGATGAACAACGAGCAAGCCTCATGGTAGTGATAGGGAACGACGTTTCGCTGTCAGCTGTCATTAAATCCATGACCGGAGCGTGAGGAGGTGATGGCGATCAAAAAAAGCGCGGAGCGTAAGCGCGATGAGGAACCAACCTCTCAGCCTATGGACCTCTGGTTATAACTATAACCGTTGGCACGTAGAATTAAACTGTTATAATGTAATTTAATACATAATAATAGTCAAATATGCCAAATAATTAATAAAAAACTTGGTACTTCTTTAAAATTAATAAAAAATTCGCCACGCCGATTATACGCCGACCAATGTCATCGGCGGCGGCGGCGTGGAAAAATCGTCGGCGGCGGCGCGGCGCACATGTCTAGGACTAACAGCCTTATTTCATAAAAAATCCTTAATTGAGGTTTGATCGTCTGTTACTTAGCAGACTGATTAGCTTAATAGACGTTGTCAAGAAGTATGATCATAAACACTTGCTAGCAGTCTGCTAGTTGTTGAGCTGCTGATAGACAGATTAGACGCTTATTTGGCCACCTTGACAAATCAAAGACAAAAAATGGCCTAATCGATAATTAAAAAAAAAATTGACAGCAGTGACAGCAAATTACCAGGAAAAAAAATAAAAAAGCGAGATGTTTGTTTTCCCGCCATTTCCGATCCGCATGTTTATGTTGTGCAAAAAGCCATAATTATGTTAATCATCCTTATTTTTATTTCATATTTATTGTTAATTTATTGTTGCTAATTTAGAGGATTTTTAAATACAAATTCCTGAAATAAATTTTCCTATTTTTTTTTAATCTGCGTAGCCCTGCCTTCACTATAAATATCTTCGGTCCTATGGTTTTTGCTCTAGTCAAAGTCAGCTGTTCAAACTTGTGGCGGCCATTTGTCACTTAGCAGAGAGATAAAGGAGGGTCTACGGTCCTCTAACTTTAGCAGAGCCTTTGATCGACTGATTAGCGCTAACAGACGTTTATGAATCATGTTTTTTAGCATCGGGCTTCAAGGAGCCTTCAAGAGGCTCTAACTTTTTATGAATAAGGCTGTAAGTCACTAACTAGCAACATTGATAGCCGCTGCGGTCTGACCCGCTCTCTGTGTGAATACAACGAACCGCGCGGCTCACGCGGCGGACACGACCCGACCCGACCGCGCGCGCTTTCTTGTGTGCTGCCCTTTAACCCGCAGTCACTCACGTGCATTAAAATGTAAATATTTCCTTATTTCCATTAGTTGATATATATCATTCTTTTTTTTAAACTAATTACACAACATAGGTATCCAAAAATGTCTACTTATTGCAATAAAGTACTTGTACAGTACAATATTTGTAGTAGAGCTAAGTAAGCAACCTCGATCATAATATTGTTAAGTACATACTTATACGCTATTGGCCTCAATTTATAAATATAGTACCTACCTGGGCGACCGAGCTTTTGCTCGGGCTAAATATCGATAATAAGCGTTTTCCCACAAATATTAAGACCAAGCTAGATCGATTTGTCATCCCCGAAAACCCCCTATACATACCAAATTTCACCGAAATCGTTGGAGCCGTTTCCGAGATCCCCGAAATACTTACTTATATACATATATAATTGCAAGAATTGCTCGTTTAACGGTATTATAATTAGATATCATAATTTATAAATACATAAATATTCATAAATACATTATATATTTATACACTGACACTTTCCGAAAATAGAGTAGACATTAAGGTGTAGACTAGTAGGTACTTGTCATTGGATGTGCTTTGAGTTCTACGCGTTTATTATGGCTAAGGTGCAGTATACAATGTACTTACTCCTATTGGGCAATAAGTAATCGAAATAAATTACGATATTGAATAAACATTGAACGTAAATAAATAAATAAATAAACGTGATCTTTTAGTTAGTATACGGTGTGGTTAAAGTTGTAGTGTGAGCTGAACCTTAGTACACCTACCTACTTTTTTTCGATGGGAACTAAAATATAATATATTATTATAGTACCTAATTGCCGAAGTTATTAAGAGAATCCTAGAGAGTTAGTTTCCTAAAAAAAAATATTTTTTTTACCCAGGAACTACCCTATTACCTTAATTAGGTATATAATTACTAGCTTTTGTCCGCGGCTCCGCCCGCGTGGGTTTCGGTTATCGCGCGCTATTCCCTCGGGAACTATGCATTTTTCCAGGATAAAAAGTAGCCTATGTCACTCTCTGGCCCATAAACTATCTCTATACCAAAAATCACGTCGATCCGTGTCTCCGTTTCGACGTGAAAGACGGACAAACATACACACACACACACACACACATTTTCGCATTTATAATATTAGTATGGATTTTCTCTCCGTGCAAATCTATCATGCGTTGTATAAAAAAACATAACCCTCCTTCGGGCAGTCGGGTAAAAAATATGATTTTCAATGCTCGGCAATGTTGCTACATCGATCGGTACAAAAAAGATAAGATACAACTATAGTCCATTCAGGATAACATTGGACTCTAGAAGGTCACAGAAGAAGAGGTTCTAAACATTTTTTGTGAAGTCGTAATAATGATGATGAGGATGATGAATAAATGAAGTAGTAATAAGATGAAGTCATAGTTTTGTTTAGTAGATTAATACGTAATGTACTTACAAAATAACACAATATTAATACGTAATTTTCTACATAATATTAATTCGATTTATATTTATACATAATTTAATAACTGCGTTTCGTGGACTCATCCGCTCTCATTCCCTGTTTAAAAATATTCTACTAGTAGTTTCTGCTATAAAGCGCAAGCTTTTTTCTATTGCAAATTTCATCAAATTTGGTGCAGTGCTTTAGTTGTGAAAAGTTAACTATTCGTATGTGATTAAAGGTCATCACATTTTGACCCAAACTGGCGATTAAAAGCTATAAATAATGTACGGAATATTTCATGAGTCAGCAATATTACAAACGTTCCGTTTCTTGCAGAATGTTCTTTACCTCTGCCTCTTTAGGTATTTTACAGGAAGACGTTCTGTTTTTAACAAAATAGGAAAGTTTTCTTTTGTATTTAAATTATTATATGAAAAATAGCAAAGTTAATCTCACTAATATTCATTATAATTGTGAAAGATATAGGTAAGTATGTATGTTTGTTTGTTACCTACCACGTCAAGTCTTAACCGCTGAACCGATTTAGTGATATTCGGTATACAGATAGTACAAGTCCCGGGGAAGGACATATAATCCTAGTTTTCATCCTTGAAAATTGCATAGTTCCCGTGGGATAGCAATAAACGGATTCTACGTGAACGGAGTCGCGGCAACAGTTAGTTAATGAATAATTGAAACCAATATTGACGTCTTCGATATTTTAATTAGAATTAGGTTTAGACCGTACTTATACTTTAAAAAAAAATGGTCAAGTGCGAGTCGGACTCGTACATGAAGGGTTCCGTAAACAGTTCAGTATAAGTTTTTCTTAAACTTCTTCTAATTTAAGTTTTTTTTTGCTGACTGTACTTTATGCCCCTGGTTACCAAAGTACTCGTCAAGACGACAAACGAGTCCAAACTCGATGCGGTCGTGTCGTTTGTCATAGTGTTCCAATGGTCACCCGCTAGCTTTATCATCAGATCAACTCCATGTTATAATAATATTGCATTGTCATCGGATTCAACATGCGTTTAAAATTTCAGCTCAATCGATTGAAGATATCCACTTCAAATTTGAGTTGAAAGATTCCACCCGAGCAAACATAGTTTACATTACCTACACTGCAAAAAAAAAAAAAACTGCAAATAATTATAATGCTTGTAATAAGTTTTTGTTAAAGTTTTTTTGCTGAATGTACTTTTAGTTGACTGTACTTGCATTGTCGTCTAAACTACATATCTGTACCAAATTTCAAGTCAGTACTATTAACTATCGAGGAGTTCCCTCCTGCAGAGACGATCCTGGCAGGACCACCAAGATGTCACTACCAGATTATTGTATTGTCACCAAATTTACATAAGTAAGTATGCCAAATTTCAAGTCGATCGGACCACTGGAAGTGGGTTAAATTTAGCTTCTAAGATTTGACCCAAACAAACAATAAATAAATAAATAAACAAACAGGGCAAGCTAAAGAAAAGCTTCTAAAAATATCGCCGTAAGTACTTGTGCAAGTATTTCGAATAAAAAAAATTTGAATTCTCATCCTCTTTGGTTCTGGCTGTTTGCTTCTGAATCCATTGCCCTAAAAGCGCCGCGCGCGAATGAAAAAAATAAACTGTCAACTCTGTTTATTCGCGGGAAATTCGACGGACTTCGTATGTTGTGTAATTAAATAATAAGCTCGACTAGTGTGAATAATAAATTTGAAACTGTATTATAAACCTTGTAAATGGTGTTAAATACTTAGTATGATTTTTTTAGTGTAAAAAACAATAAGTAAACGTAGTGATTATACGGTGTGAATTTGGAGTGCGATTTATCAAAGTTGGCTTCATTGAGGTTTGTGGTTCATAAATTGCTGTATTAATTTTGCTCAAAAAGGAATAAAAATAATATTATATTATCGAAGCTTTTATAAAACATCATCAAAATCGCAAACTTAAAAGGTAAATATTCAACCGAAATACGGCTAATAACGTCTAGCAACCAAAAAACGCTGAAAAAACACGTTTCTTGTATGACGATCCCCTTTAATTTGTAACTTTACTTTATTTTTAGTATTTAGAAAGAAAGAAAGAAAGAAAGAAAGAAGACATTTATTCACTTACACAGAAGACACACATATACAGCAAAATTAACAGAAATAAAATAAAAAATAAAAAATTACAAAAATTATTTGTTGTTATAGCGGCCATAGTAATACATAATCTGTGAAAATTTCAAGTGTCTAACTTTTACGGCTTCAGAGATAGAGCCCTGTGACAGACGGACAGATAGACAGACAGACAGACAGCGGAGTCTCAGTAATAGGGTCCCGTTGGCACCCTTTGAGTACGGAACCCTAAAAATGCAATTTATTGAATGACCTCCTAAAGCGTGCATTATAAATAACCTATTTTCCTTCTGTCCATTCCTATATTGAACAGACTATAGTCACTTATGTGCTTACATTTCTTTATCGGGGTTTTGCACAGGAACTTCAGGATCTGGGTAATTACCGAAGACGTAAGCATCTCTAAAAACGAACTCTGGGATATTTCGCATTCAATAAAAACGGTTACAGCGGCGTGCGGGGCTCCGTTAATGAAAGAACTTGTTTTATTTTAATTCGATGACGCGGGTCATTTTATCTGCGGTCCCCGAGCATGCAGCATCAGTCAGTCGCCTCTTTGCGCCGTGACGCTCACATCGTCTTACCTCTTTTAAATATAGCTAGTACCTAAACTTAAAAGTTGTTTACACTGACGTATGTTATATTAATGTGCCATTTGTAGATTTAGTCATTAGCTTAATTTTTCCCCATTAAGACGGTCGGGCGCAAGTAATAATTAATCATTTTATTTAATAAGCCAACCATGACATCGCTTACTATTGTTTTGACGTGTTTTTTATCGCTGTTGACTGTAAGATTAACATGTAGCCAAAAGGTCACACAAGATGTTATTGGATTTCCAGAAATGGAGGAAAATAATAAGGTAAGCTACTTTTTTTGCCTGTTTGGTAGTTACACGTTTTTATATTTTTTTTACAAGCTTGTATTTAGTTTATCTGTCTGTGTCAGAACCTATGTGCCTTCTTAATCAAGTGGTTGGATTGTTTTGAAATTTGTCCTTAAGTCCAGCTTGGCTGCTTTAATTTGACCAGAAATATTGGAGAATAAATAACTGTTGTCTTAATTGTACCGACAAACATAATAGATGTGAATTAGTCATTTCATGTTTTGTTTCCTAGCCTCGATAAATACTTACCGTATTTTATAACCGGCAATGATCTACAATCGTGGACGATGGTGACGGGTTCGGGAGGGTCCATTTTCTACCAGTCTGAAGTCGGTCGGTGCCTCATCACGAGCCAGCAGGAGTGGACCTATAGTCATCTACCTCACCTATGCACTTTATATCGGTGCCTCAGCACTGCTGGTTCGTGCTGAGGCACCGACCGACTTCAGACTGGTACAAAAATATTTTCATGGTTCTTTGTAGTCGGTTTAATTTTTTCTAATTTTTTTTTATTTGTACCACTGCCACGACTGCTACTAAATGGTCACATGGTACTTTATGGTTATTTGTAGTTGGTTCAATTTTTTGTTATAATTTTTTTTTCACGGTTTTTAGTGTAAATATAATCTAAGATCCGTCGATCCGTTTCGACGTGAAAGACGGACAAACATACAAAACACACAACACACAGACCCACACACACTTTCGCATTTATGATATTATAGTATGGATGTAATAATTTAGAAAAAAAACTTTAGTTGGTAATATCCATGGCTACGACTGAACTAAGTTAATTAAAAGTGTGTGAAACCACTTATTGGTTAAAACCGTTGTGAGCTAATTGTGATAGCAGTTTATGATTTGAAATAGTACATTGTGTCTTAAGGGCGGTAAATAAGGAATTACGAACGAGAGTCTATTAGAAGCCCGAAGTCGAGTCGATGTTCGTAATTCTAGTACCGCCCGTGCGACAAACAATGTTTTTCATCACATTTTCGAGTAAAATTTTATATTTCTAAAAGAAAAAATATAATTCTTCCAAATATTGGCGATACCTTAGGCTGAACTCTTGGTAGTGCCGTTCTCCCCCTCCCCCTCCCGCAGCATGCGCCGCAACGTGCGTGTGCATGTGATCCTGCAGCAGTGCGCGCAGCAGCAGCTTCAGTACGGGCACTGACTCATTTACGACCTTGGGCTTCATGAAAAGAAAATTTGTACGCGCAATGACTCATTTACCGACCACGGGTTTCATGACAAGCACATTAACGTCGAGGGTGCTATTTGGGGGGTTGCAACCAAGGTAGCCTGCATGTTTCGACACTGTTTACGAGCAAGTGTGATGAAAAGTTCCAAACACACTACAATTAAATTAAAAACTCAACTGCGTTAAAAAACTAAAAAGACAAGAACAAGTCTAGTGGTCTAGAACTTGTTATTTAAAAAACTTGAACTTCAACAGTCGGGACCCATTCAAAACCGTGGCTGTCCATAAGTCTCATAATACGCTCGAAAAACATAACCCTTCTACGGGCAGTCGGGTAAAAAGAGAACATTTACCCACTCAACAATATGCATTATAACTGTTTTGCATACCTAGTGCACTTCTCTATTTATATTTATACACATACTTATTAAGTAGAGCGTGGCTTTCATACCTATATTAAAATTATATTCCACTACCCCATTGCAATACTTACAAATTTAACAATGATGAAATACTTACACAATTTAACAATGATGAGTTATCTCTATTATGATATCAATGTTTGTTTTAACAGTATAATGTTTAGTATAATATTGGTGATAGTGTATCGAAATGAATAAAGCTTTCGATATAAAGTTTTTTTTTAACTTCAACTAAATATTATATACTTACGTGTGTTACTATAAAAATAAAAATTAAATAAAGAACACACCGTCTAAAAGATCCGCCTATGATGCTGGCCGCATTAACCCTCTGGATCGCAAGTGCGATTCGCTGGGATAAATACGCGCCAGCTCTTGGGTCCCCAGAAGTGTCGACCAACCCTGAAGAAAGGGCCTTTATGAAGGACTTCATGTCGACTGATCAATCTAAATTAAATCTAGTAATGGCCTCCTGCCACGTGCCCAAAAGACAAAAGGCCCTCGTTGGATAGCTAAGCTATGCTACTCGTAATTATATATTTTAAGTTAAACAATATCCTTCTCTAATTTTTTGTTTCGTGTAATCCCCAGACTCGACAGCCAGTATTTTTGCCGTCTATGTGCCCCGAGAACGAGTTGTACTACCCTGGCGATCAGAAGGACGACTGGATTTGCGACTGCAGGCCGGGTAAACAATGCAATAATTAAGTAATCGACTTAATTTCCATTTGAAGAATGTATGTAATATTATATGAAAAAATCCCGCAATAGTTGCTAGACTGATATACAGTTAGAGTCGTCGCATATGTAGGTACATTGTACATTTGCATTGTGGTGTGGTAATAGTTTGCACTACAGTAAATTTTACACATTCAAGACTAACTTTTGCCCGCGATTCTGCCCGTTAAGAATTTGTATCGTTATCTCGCGGAAACTATTCAAATTTTCCAAGAAAAAAAGTTCCTACCTCCCTTCTCGGGGTCTCAAATTATTCGAGTTTCTCCATACCAAATTTCTTATAAGTAGGTATTTAAACTAGCTCATAAACTGAGGAGGTAACAGACAGACAGACAAGAGTGCCTTTCACATTTATAATATTAGCAAAGGAAGTAAAGATAAGCACATAAAGCTACAATTCTGTTCATCATTCGATAATTTTTTTCGATCTACATAGTTGGAATGAATGGATAAATGAAAAGTGAAGTTAAATACACGCACCAGTTTCCATTATCTTAATTTAAGAACCTTCGTATGTGTTTAATATAGATTGGTCGTCCGACACAAAAAAAAATATGAAAGAAGTGTCGGACAAACTAATCGGCGTATCTGGCGACCAAAGAGCAGGATTTTTCTTCGCCCAAAGACTGAACCTTGCAGTGCAACGAGGCCAACGAGGCAACGCCGCCAGCGTCTTGGGTACAATGCCCCGCGCCGCGCTGCGCTGCCTTTGGAATAGGAAGCCCGTTTTAGTTAATTTTATGTGTTTTTTTATTTTTATTTTTATGTAAAAATTCATTGTTTAAATAAATATTCAATTTAGATACTAATTGAAATGTAAATGTTTAAAATTGTAGCTTATTCTTTCTCTATCTTCCAGCGCATATTTACCAACCTGCAACTGACAAATGCTGGCCAGCCTACCGCAAAGGGCCTTGCGAAGAGGAGCACTACCTCGTACTGCCGCCGAATTCATTTATACCAGTCTGCGAGAAGAACCCTTGTCGACTTGATTCCTTTGTCGTATTCAAAGACAAGTGTGTGCAACTCGGCTCGACGGTACCGTGTGCGCACTCGTACCCTAATTCAGTAGCACTGGGGGTCAACGCAACTACTTTACAAGTTGACTGTGTCAAATTAAACTTTGAGCCGAAAATTTTCGCACCAACTACGAATGCACCGACTATAACCTGCCCACCTGGATGCAAGAGGGACATACATCGCCAGTGTCTTAGGTCTTAATTAAGTCATTCAAACGTTTCATTTATATACCTACTGCCTAATGGAACTTAAATCAAATACAGAATAGCCAAATAGTTCATCTGGTTTCATTTAAAATGATCATTTTAACGTGCACAACCGACACTTGCCAGCTATAAAATGACGTGAAGCGTAGTAGGTACAATGAGGGCTATCGCGTATGAATTCGCCACTAGAGGCGCTAGTGTAGCGTGAGGTCTCCGAAATGTCAAATCTCATAGTTTAGTATTGCGGGATTTAAAATGAAGAATAGGAGTTTTGTTGATATTTTGAATCTAAATTAATAGTTTTGTGAATATTTGCAATATCTGAAATTAATTATGCAAATATGCGTTCCGGGGCAATGAATGTCTGTGTTTTGAGACAGTTTTGTATTTCGGAAACCTTTGTCCTCCTTTTTTCCGAACAAAACGGAGATTATGCAACACTGTGGCATGCTCGATACTTTTAAGGTACGGTTTTAAGGTGTATTAAATATGATTTTAATGTAAACTTTGTTTTCACGCCCGTAATAACAGACTTCTCACGCAACAGTGCGCCATCTAGTGAGACAAAAAACGATAGCCCTCATTAAGCTTAGGTATTTTTAGCCGTAGATTCAATGAAGCTTTTCGTGTTGAAATCGGTACTTATTTATTAGAAGAGAACTGAGTTTTCCTGCACCCTATAGCTAAAGCATTGCAATGTATGGCACCATGAGCGGTGTAAAGTTATTGTAGCAACCGGAGGCGTCGTTCGGTGTTACCATGACGACACTCCATCCACCCTCACCACACCACATGTCTGTCAGCGTTTATTTACCAATTATTTCACTTGACATCAGGGAGGCATCCACACGTCTCGTTCATTTGTCATTATTGCCGATAAACATCAAATATTCCATGCGTGACAATAATATTTCAATGTTGAGTGACCTTTAAATATTATTTCGTGTTCAGTTCCAACTCGGATAGGTTATGACTAAGTCATGTTGTACTGAAGAAAGATTTGACCTGAGTACCTATTAGAAAGTGCATCCAGAACGTGACGATGGAGCTGAAATGCGGTAAGCATATTTAAATTTTAATAGAATACAAAGGTCTATTATGCTGTACCTACATGTCTATTAAGTATTTACAAGTTTTGTCCTAAAATTTACAATGTGACCAATCGACAATAATCGTCACATTTAAAACAAAAAAAAAACGGCCAAGGGCGGGTTTTAAATTGATTGTATAATATTTAATTATATCTACATAATCCCACGCGGGCCCAGTGCGGATTGGGAACTTCACACGCACCATTGAATTGCTTCGCAGGTTTGTGCAGGTTTCCTCACGATGTTTTCCTTCACCGCATAGCTCGTGGTAAATTTCAAATGTAATTCCGCACATGAATTTCGAAAAACTCAGAGGTGCAAGCCGGGGTTTGAACCCACGACCCTCTGCTTGAGAGGCGATAGGTCAAACCACTAGACCACCACGGCTTCACGGCTTCGGCTTCACTATGGCCCAAGCCCTCTTGTTCTGAGAGAAAGGCTTTGCCCAGCAGTGGGACGTATATAGGCTGGGATGATGATGATGATGATCTACATAATATTATATAAATTTGAACTTTAAGGGATAAGGGACCATGCAGGCAATGATTTCCGGAAACCTGCAATATAAGTAAAGCTCGGTCACCACAACGGGTCACCATCATCATCATGGTCCGATTATCTTGAAATATCATCGTACGCAGGTGCTTCAGTAAAATGTAATAATACTAAGCACTCCAGTACCACGTCCACGAAAAAACATGTTAAAATGATTTGTTAGATGAAGTCAGCCAGCTTTTTTTTTGTAATCTACGACCAAGCTGAGCGAGTGATGGATTTATTTACATATAATCGCGAACATAGTAGGCGAGCTTGCCTTATCGCAATTGATCGCTGACCCCAATTCCCTGCTGGACGGCGTTAGCGGGCACAGTAGCCAGACCTTCTGACCACTTGAGGCCTGGGCAACACAAGTAGGTAATAGAGTGAGAGTTTAGAAACGTCATGTAAGCTAAAAACTCCACCGCATAAATACCGAAATACCTCATGTAATTTTTCTCCCCTCTGTCTGCATTGACCTATATTAAAAAAAAACCGGCCAAGAGCGTGTCGTACATGTCCAGGATAGGGTTCCGTAGCCATTACGAAAAAGTCAAATAATATTTTTCTAAGGATTTGGTATTGCGTACTGAATCTTCCAAGTTTAGGTATATTTTATACCTTAGGCTGCTATTTACTCTTAAACTACTAATAATTCTCAAGCAATCTTAGCCGCTATATATTTTCCTTGTAAATTTATATATTTACTACCATCCTGAATTTTTTCAAATTTTTCCACCCACGGCTTAGATTTTAGAGGGGGGTCGCTCGATTTTAATGAAATTTTGCCCTTTAAAGTTGAATATTTTGCAAACAAATCACAGACACAGAATCGAAAAATCGTTTTAGCAACCCCAACGGTTTTACAAGACCTATCTAAAAAAAACACCCCCACTTTACGTCTATGGGAGGAACCCAAAAATTTTTTTTTGTTTTTTTTTTTATTGTACCATTTTGTCGGCATAGTTTACATATATATGTTCTTGCAATATTACAGCTTTCTAGCATTGATAGTTCCCGAGCAAAGCCGCGAACGCGAACCGTTCGGACGGACAGACAGACAGACAGACAGACAGACAGACCCCACTAAGCACAAAACCTTACCGAAACATCGCTGCAATGTTGATCTAGCTCACAATATCAACGTTGCCAAAACAACCTTGCCAGAAAGTTGCCCAAACATACATTATCAAGGAGTTTGAATGCCACATATGCAATGTTGCCGCATCTTGCAGCAACCTTGCAAATAAAACGTTACAAAATAAATGTTGCCTAAAAGTGCCATATCAAACTTACTGTAAGTTATTTTATAACGTTATTGTAACTTTGCATGCTTAACAATTTGAAAGTTGCAAACGCAATCTTACTGCAATGTTTCAAGCGTAACGTTATAATAGAAACGTTTTTGTAACGTTTCACATCATAGTTACCTTAATATATATGTGCAACTTTGCTACAAGGTTAGTTTTACTACATTATTCTGTTAAGTTGTCTAAAGCTTTAAAATGAAACATTTTAAACGTTACAACGGTAAAGTTCTGCAGCTTACAATTCTGTCGTTAAATCAACGTTGCCAAGGAAACTTCCAAGTAAGCTACCACAACTTAAAATTGTAACGTTTTTGAACATTACTTGAGCAATGTTTTTGCAAAGTAGCGTGACAAATGTACCTATAAAGTTACATGCGCAATATTGTTGTAACTTTGCATGTTAAATATTTTGAAAGTTCCAACCGCAATCATGCAGCAACCTTTGAAATATAATGTTATATTATAAGTTACAGTAACCTACCGCCAAATAGTTAGTGAAATTTACATATGCAACTTTGCTGCAAAGTTGGTTTTGTTACATTATTCATGTTAAGTTGCCCTAAGCTTTAAATTGCAACATTTTAAAACGTTACAACGATGATGTTCCTGCAACGTTAAATTCTGGCGTTTAATGTACGGTGCCAAAAAAACTTCCACGTAAGCTACCACGACTTAAAATTGTAACGTTTTCGAACATTACTTGAGCAATGTTTTTGCAAAGTAACGTGACAAATGTACCTATAAGTTACTTGCGCAATATTATTGTAACTTTGCATGATAAATATTTTGAAAGTTCCAACCGCAATCATGCAGCAACCTTTGAAATATAATGTTATATTATAAAGTTACAGTAACCTACCGCCAAATAGTTAGTGAAATTTACATATGCAACTTTGCTGCAAAGTTGGTTTTGTTACATTATTCATGTTAAGTTGCCCTAAGCTTTAAATTGCAACATTTTAAAACGTTACAACGATGATGTTCCTGCAACGTTAAATTCTGGCGTTTAATGTACGGTGCCAAAAAAACTTCCACGTAAGCTACCACAACTTAAAATTGTAACGTTTTCGAACATTACTTGAGCAATGTTTTTGCAAAGTAACGTGACAAATGTACCTATAAGTTACTTGCGCAATATTATTGTAACTTTGCATGTTAAATATTTTGAAAGTTCCAACTGCAATCATGCAGCAACCTTTGAAATATAATGTTATATTTAAAAGTTACAGTAACCTACCGCCAAATGGTTAGTGAAATTTACATATGCAACTTTGCTGCAAAGTTAGTTTTGTTATATTGTTCATGTTAAGTTGCCCTAAGCTTTAAATTGAAACATTTAAAAACATTATAACGATGATGTTCCTGCAACGTTAAATTCTGGCGTTTAATGTACGTTGTCAAAAAAACTTCCACGTAAGCTACCGCAGCTTGATTTTTTATGTTTTCAGACATGCATGACTTTGCATTGCTACAGAAAAGTAGCGTGATTAATGTACCTATAAGTTACTTGTGTAATATTGTTGTAACAGCTTGTTTAATATTTTGAAACTTACAACCGCAATCATACAGCAACGTTTTAAATACTTACCTGTTTTAAAAAAAACATTTCACAACCTGTTTTAAAAAAATCATTTTACAACCACCCGACCCGACACTCAGGTCTTGACATACTGAACAGAAAGGTTGAATACGCTATTTTTCTCTTAGGCCATTTTAAACCTACTCAACAATAAATAAGGTGAAAAATTCTACATATATACATGAAATGTACTTCTAAACTTTTTCGTAAGTAACTGGTTGGCGATTTCGGGAACAAAAGCAGGACAAAAGTATTGTATAGATACAATTGCTATTGTATGTACCTAGGTCAAAGTCTAAGAACTTAGTCACTAAACTCGGCCGTCTAGACAGAGCAACGATGAGGTGCGGTGCGAGGGAGAGCGGCGTGGCGTGGCCCTGCGGGCGCCCCGTGCACTCCGACGTTCAGTGCGCGATGGTACTGGCTGCGAAGTGTCGCGTCGCAATTTTTCGTGAATATAATTTAATAATTTGTTCCGATATAGGAGAGGCCAATTTATTATAAATGCGGTGCGGGGCGGGGCGCGGCGCAGGCAGACTGTGAGCGATTGCTTGCTAGGCGGATCTGTGGCGGCATTATCAAAAGAAACAGAAAGCCACCGCCGCGCGGCAATTCGCTTTTTAATTCCGACGATCGCGACTCGGTATAAGTGTGACTAAGGCATCGATATTAAGTAATAATATATCTACTTTACAAACTAAACAAAATTACGACTTCATTTTATTACTTCTTTTATTCATCATCATCATCATCATTAATTACGACTTCACAAAAAATGTTAGAACCCCTTCTTCTGTGACCTTCTAGAGTCCAATGTTATCCTGAATGGACTATAGGCAGTAATGAATGCAGCTACATAATTATACCACATTAATTTATACATACCTACCTTATTATAGGAACGGTACTTGCATATTACTTTTTTGTGACAACTCTGATACATTTTCTAGTGTCTAGCCGATTGTCGGCATTTCGCGCTCAGACAAATAAAATTAACCACTGTACGTTTCTTACACTGTGCCTAGGTAATCACAAATTCACTTCAAAATGTTTTACTATAAGTACAAGCCCGAACTATAACACCGAATAGGTATAAACTGACACTTTCAACTCACTCTTTCGTGTGAAAACGATATTGTGTGCAGTACCTACTTAGTGCCAATATAATTGTCTCCATTCTCCGTCAACGCCATAATTAACTGATTGATTATATTTAAACTTTAACCTAACTTTACAAAATAATCTACAGAAAAGTACATAGCTATTGCACCTGCTGTGCTGACCATCTGTGGATTTACTTAAACAAAAAAAAGATACGAAAGTTTTATTCATATACTGACTGAACCTTTGTGTTTGTTTGTTTCATGGCCCGGTT
>NC_133495.1:10811325-10949619 GCF_025370935.1 Choristoneura fumiferana
TATCATACGAATAAAGATGATGAAATCTAAGCACAGGTAAAAATACAGTGTTCATCACTTAGTGCAACGTAAAAATATACAGAGGGGCTACTACAAAACTAGAAAACGAAGTTTCGTATGGCACGTCCTTTTCACTCGCGTATTGAATGAGATAAGCGTCAGGGGACGGCAACATACGAAGTTCGAGTTTTGCATTTCGTAGTCAGGGCAGCACCAGCAGGGCTACTACGAAATTCGAAATCGAAGTTCGTGTCGTCCGTCCTTCTGACACTACTTTTTAATTTAATACGTAAGTGAGAGGACGTTACGGTATGGAACTTTGATTTAGCGAATTCCGGAGTAGGCCTCAGATATCAACAACGTCATTGTATGTTTTTCGTATTCAAGTGGTATTCAACGATTTTCGTTATACTTTACTCGTATTGTCATCGGATGTGGATCAGTGCGTTTTCTGTGTGTTTTTATTTAGATATTCATATCATAGAATAATAATCAATAATTCATTATTTCATATTTATTTAGTTAATGTAAAACTTACTTAGAATGAAATTGAAACTTAAACATCAACATCTATAAAAAGTCGAAATATCTCGAAAACGGTCGCATTTTTATTAGACCTATTTTACCTTTTCTAGAATGCCTAAGTGCCTACTACATTTTAGTACATCACGGATCCGTTATATCTTAATATTTTACGACATACATACATAGGTTACAAAATCTTTCGGTAATAACGGTTGCGGCACATCACTATTTATGAGACGCAAAAAACAGGTAAAACATGAAACGTCATTTTAGTATCTGAATTCTGGGACAGACCATAGATGACTCTTAGATGACTTGATTTAATTTTATTGTAATAGTTAATAAACAATAGATGCATAAGACGCCGGCCGTTCTGTCGTCGCAGGGCAGAAAAAACCTGTCACAACATGTGCATTTTGACTCCGCCCCTATCCGACTATCCGAAATTTTTATACTTATCGGATTCGGTTACGGTTACGGATAGTTTTTTATTTCGGATATCCGATAGTTCGGTAACGGATACGGACTTCATAACATCCCAGAGACCTACTAATACGAAGCTTATTCCATCCCTCCTGCTGGGTCATGCTGAGTCACCGACTTCGAGCTAGTACGTACCTACACTAGAAAATATTTTTTAAGGGTTTTGTGTCGGTTGGTTCCATTTTTTTGTTATTTTTGGAGTCGGTTTTACTTTGTGTAATTTTTTTATTAATATTCTCACTTTTAGTGATTCGTAGCTAAAGTACATCTCACAAGATTCTATTAAGCCCACACACTTAGTTGCTTTGTTTTATAAACAGAGTTCGTTGCCTACCTTCTGGCTTCAGCATCAATCAGTTGAAAGAATCATTAACTTAAAGCTTCTTCTTAGTCGCTTATCTAGATATATTAATCATGATCGTTTATAGACGAGCGAGCATTACTTAGCTTTGATGAGTTCCATTGGTCATCACGGTCTTCTCATCAGGTCAGGTTACCAAATGATACTTTCTGAATGTAAATGCTCATCTTAATGCTAAAAATGGCAAAAATCGCCATAGGTGTGCCTATAAAATTTGAGGTTTGCACTCGATTTCCCTAGGATCCATCATCAGATCTTGACTTGGTGACAATGGGACCACTCAGAAAAATACTCTTCGATTAAAAATAATTTTGAAAATCGGTCACAATTGACTGAGTAATCGGCGAACATACATAAAAAATACTAACATCGGAACATAGAACTCCTCCTTTTTTGAAGTCGGTTTAAAATCCTAACAGTGTCCGGCTTCATAGGCCGATACGGGAACATGGAAATAACTCTGTAAACTAAAGCAAACAGTCAGTCATTTTTTGTACTCGTAATCTGTTAGAGTTAATCATTGAGTACTAAATGAGCATCTCTAGTCTATAGGTTTTTCTCGATCTCTTGTTTTTTGGACGTAATATCTCCGATTTCTAATTCGAATTCGATCTGCAAGTTGGCAAAACCGGGGCGTCGCGTCGCCGGTGATACTCTTTCCCGCCCGAAATACCGGGTTGGAAATACAACCCTCTTTTTCGTGTACACGCCCATAGAGCTCCTGTCAGTTTGTAAGGACGTGTACACAAAAAACAGGGCCGGTATTTTCATGTCGGTGTTATCGGGCCGGGAAGAAGTGTCCCGCGTCCGCGTGCGCGTGCCAGCAGCCATTTTGATTTGATTACCGACGTGTTTGCGTGCGTGCGTATGGCGTACGCCTGTCTAATAAGAAGTGTAAAGAAAAGAAGATCAAAATAATGGAGAAACCAGAAAAAGATGTAAGTTAAATTATTACTAAATGCTTATATTAACGAGTAGACATCGACATGGCTTTATGCCTGCCTAGTTGAATTGAAAATAGTATTTTGAACATGCAAGCTATAGATTTGACTATAGATCATATATACCTTGTAAGTTGATATTCCCATGCTACGTTATGTTCTGTTGTTTATTTACTAGCATGTTTATTTGGGTGTTTTAGTTGTATCGATCAATCATATACCGGCAGTTTAGAGTAATTTGAATTAAACATTCTAACCTCAAATGCACCTTTTTCACTATAACTGCTATTTTAAAAGCACCTCGAGATAGCATATTAAACTACGGGATTGCTTTTTTACGATAAAATAGCTGTTTTAGCAAAAAAAAGTCATTTTGAGGTAAGAATGTTGTTACCGTAGATAGATGTTGTGTTCAACTTCGTATCACCTCGACTTTGTCAGAGCAATTTAGTAATTGGGATTTTTCAAATTTTATGGTACAGAAGTTTTAGTAGTTCTAAATCACAAGTCACAGTAATTAAAAAAGTGACGAAATACTAACAAAATGGCTGAAGTTCAAAAATTATATTTCGCTAGGTTGTGTAAGGAAATCATTTATTACCTAGTTGCGTCTCACTCTTGTGTTGATACAAGCTTTATTTTAATTTATTTTTAACCTAAGTACTTCAATTAAGTAAATTCAGGTTTTTTATGTAATAAATAGGAGGGACAAACGAGCGGACAGTTTACCTGATGTTAAGTGATTACCGTCGCCGGCCTTTGGTGTGTATGCAAGTAGTATTTTTTATGAAACTGCTGCGTTTATTAACATGTTGGCTGCCATGAGCATCAACGGTGGCACCAGTGGGATCAAAATATTGTAAAGTTAACATTAAATGCAACCACATAAATAAATAATTTCATCCCAATATTAATTCACATACACAGATATTTGGTTGAAACTGATTTGTAGTAGAGAAGTTCATATTACAGTGGTAATACTTCAGGTTTTAACAACATTTGGATACTATTAATCTCATAATGTGCGTACCTATGTACTATTTATAAATATTTTTGATATGCACATAGAATATGGCACGGAGTTACATTTGAATTTACCACGAGCTTTGCGGTGAAGGAAAACATCGTGAGGAAACTGCACAAACTGCGAAGCAATTCAATGGTGTGTGTGAAGTTCCAATCCGCACTGGGCCCGCGTGGGAACTATGGCCCAAGCCTCTCATTCTGAGGGGAGGCCTGTGCCCTGCAGTGGGACGTATATAGGCTGGGATGATGATAGAAATATTGACAATAAATAACTGCAGAAGGTGACACCGGAGCGTAGGAGATCATGTTTGATCATGTGATTAAAATAGAAGACAGAATGATGCAGCTAGATTTTATTTTATTTATTTATTCATTTATTCATAATAAAGACTTACATATACACCAAAGCGTCTCTATTACTAGATGTTTTAATTGATGATATGGTCGAACCTTTTATAATTAATATGGATGAGTATGAACTAAATTGTTTGAAATTGAATCTTTTATGTTGTTTTCAGAAGCCGTATTCTGTTATTATATTCTCCAATGAGAATAATGAATATGTAAGCGTCTGTCCAAGAAACTGGTTAAATGAAGACAAAAAGACATGTCTTTGGCCAAATAAAAAAATTTTTAGAGTAACGCCATAAATTTCAACATACCACCAGAAGCTGATTGGATAACTTATAGACATTCACATAATAGGACATGGTAAGTATGAGACTACATTAATTTACATGTAATTCACTACAAAATAAATATCAATAAATTCAAGGAAAATTTGTGTGAATCACAAAATCTTTGTTTCTTTTCAGCTCCAAAACGTGCAGTCACTCTCACCGTTTTATGCTACAATTAATATATGCTGCTGGTTTCCGAAGTAAGTGATTTTGAAAAATTGATGTTGGGTATTTATTTATTTTATGGTTTTTAAAGGCACACTGTATTATGCTAATAAGGTAACTTGACTGTAGCAGGTTTCCAAATCGAGATTGTTTTTTTACAAGCTTTTATTTAACTTGTAATGTATGTAGGTACAGTCGAGTTCATAAACTTGTAAGCAAAAATTTGATCAAAAATATCTGAACACGCTTCTACGCCGTTAATAATAGAGTCGTGGTCAGATATTTTTGATCAACTTTTCGCTCACAAGTTTATGAACTCGACTATATGTACATAATATTATGTTGTCTGGGTGGAATTTTGGAAGCTTAATTTGACCCACTTCCAGTGGTTGGATTGTCTTGAAATTTAGCATGCATATGTAAATCGGGTGACAATACAATAATCTGGCAGTCACATCCTGGTGGTCCGGCCAGGATTGTCTCCGCATCACGGCACTCTTCAACGGTTAATGGCAACAACTTCAAACTTGGTATAGATATGTAGATTGGATGACAACGCAAGTACAGTCAACAGAAAGTACAATAAGCAAAAAAACTTGTATACATATTTTTTTTTATGATTAGGTTACTTTACTCTTATTTATCTAGTGGTTAAGGAGAAGGCACATCATAAATTGTGATTCATAATGCATGTGTTAATTAACAATTTTAAGTAGGTGTTCTGATATGTAACCTTAATAATTGGTTTGATTGCAACATGTTTCTAGTGATCTTTTTTTATAGTACATTGTCTTAAGGGCGGTAAATAAGGAATTACGAACGAAAGTCTATTAGAAGCCCGAACTCGAAGACTGAGGGCTTTAATGAGTCGATGTGCGTAATTCTAGTACCGCCCGTGCGACATACAATGTTTTTCATCACATTTGCGAGTAAAATTGTATATTTGTAAATGAAAAACTAATATTTTTTCAAAAATTGCCGATACCGCTGGCTGCTGGTGCCGTTAATAATGTGTTCTTAAGATAAGATAATGTTTTTCTCAAACATACTCAGAAATACTCGCATTATTTCGAAAAAATAAACCGCGAAGTTTAAATACTGTTATAAACCGCTGAACCGAATTAGATGAAATTTGGTATGGAGATAGTTTGAGATCCTGGAACGAGCATAGGATAGTTTTTATCCCGGAAAATTGCATAGTTAGCCGCGGCTGACGGAATTTTGATGTTTAATTTCCCGACAATGATTGAGAAAAGCATTAAATACCTAAGCGTTAAAAGAGATTGCCAGCCTCGTATCCCTTTATCTACTTGGCCGGCAATCCCTAATTTCCCGGCCTCTGCAATAATGTACTATTTTTGGTTGTTAGCTAACTTGAAGGAAGCATTTGCTGTGGAAAAACCTAGGCAGGCGGCGTCATCTTCGTCAGACAAAAGAAAAATTACCAAAAGCAAAAAGTATCGAGATGATTCATTATCTTCACCTCCATCACTCCCTATGAAACCAATTGAAGAGGAATTGAACGAAATACATGCAGGTAATGCTATTTTCAATAATTTGGTAACAAAGTGGTTGATATTAATAAACCAGAACTTATGGCATTACATTACAGCACTAACAATTATTCGTTTTTTTAGATACAATGACATCTGAAAGCAGTATGGAGTGTGGAAGACCTGACACTAAATGACATCAGTAAGGATGAAGACAGTGACATGGAAAATAAGATATGATCTGGAAACAGCACAACTGATGGCGTAATTCAGGATAAGAAAAAATTAGTCAGTGAAAATAACATAATCGAACCCGGTCAAAATCTCTGTAAACTGTTATAAATTCTGCAAATTTTTTCATTGTTATTGTGGATTGTGTGAATCATAAGTGAAAAGAAACACATTTTACAAGATTTTATTTAAATTGCAAGGTGTGTATGCTATGTATGTACGGGTCAAACCTTGCAAGTTAAATTTGACGCACTTCCAGTAGTCGAATTGACTTCGAATTTGGCATACTAATGTAAATCTGGCGACAATACATTAATCAGGGAGTGACATCTTGGTGGTCCGGCCAGGATCGTCTCCGCAGGACAACTCCTCAATGGTTAATGGAATCGACTTGAAATTTGGTATGGGAATGTAGTTTAGTTGACAATGCAAGTACAGAGAGCATAAAGTACTTACTGTCAGCAAAAATAAAAGCTTCTGTACTTGCATTGTCAACTAACTAAATTGCCATACCAAATTTCAAAAAGATTCCATTAACCGTTGAGGAATTCCGTCCTGTGAAGCCTTTCCTGGCCGGACCACCAGGATGTCTTTACCAGATTATTGTATTGTCACAAAATTTACATAAATATGCCAAATTTCAAGTCAATCCGATTACTGGAAGTGTGTCAAATTTAACTTGCAAGGTTTGACCCTTACATACTATAGTCCATTCAGGATAACATTGGACTCTTAAGGTCACAGAAGAAGAGGTTCTAAACATTTTTTGTGAAGTCGTAATGATGATGATGATGATGGGATAAAATAAAATAAGTAATAAGATGAAGTCATAATTTTGTTTACTTTGTAGGTAGATTAATACGTAATGTACTTACAAAATAACACAATGTTATTACGTAATTTTCTACATAATATTAATTCGATTTATATTTATACAAAATTTACTAACTGTGTTTCGTGGACTCATCCGCTCTCATTCCCTGTTTAAAAATATTCTACTCCTAGTTTCCGCTATAAAGCGCAAGCTTTTTTCAATCCCAAATTTCATCAAATTTGGTGCAGTACTTTCGTTGTAAAAATTTTAAACTATTCGTATACGTCACATTTTGATCCAAACTGGCGATTAAAAGCTATAAATAATGTACAGAATATTTCTTGAGTCAGCAATATTATAAACGTTCCGTTTCTTGCAGAATGTTCTTTACCTCTGCCTCTTTAGATATTTTATGGGAAGACGTTTCTGTTTTTAACAAAATATGAAAGTTTTCTATGAAATTTATTTAAGAATATAAACTTATAGAAAAGAGTTTTCTATTGTATTTAAATTATTATATGAAAAATAGCAAAACTAATAATTGTGTGTTTGCAGTAACAAATAAACGTTTATCTATCTATCTATCTAATCTCACCAACATTCATTATAATTGCGTAAGATTGTATGTATGTTTGTTAGTTACCTACCACTTCACGTCTTAACCGTTGAACCGATTAAGGTAAAATTCGGTATACAGATAGTACAAGATAGGACATAGAATCCTAGTTTTTATCCTGGAAAATTGCAGTTCCCGCGGGATAGCAATAAACGGATTCTACGTGAACGGAGTCGCGGGCAACAGTTAGTTACTGAATAATTGAAACCAATATTGACGTCTTCGATATTTTAATTAGAATTAAGTTTAGACCGTATACTAAAAAATGCAATTTATTAAATGACTTCCTAAAGCGTGCATTATAAAGAACCTATTTTCCTTCTGTCCATTCCTATATTGAACAGACTGTATGTACATACACACATGTTTTACTTATGATTCACACGATCCACAGACAATAACAACGAAAAAATTTGCAGAATTTATAACATAGTTTACAGAGATTTTGACCAGTTCGATTCCCGGTTATGTATGAGATTTAAATCAAAAATTGAATGTCATTTTTATTTAGGGACTGTTTCACCATTGATTAGTGTTAACTGACAGTTAAATGTGATGCCGTCTCCGTCTATTCGAACAAAACAAATAGAGAGGGCATCACATTTAACCGTCAGTTAATACTAATCATTGGATGGTGAAACAGTCCCTTAATCTAAAATGGAAGCCATGGTTCCTAAGGACAGGTTTCGCTGTATCTCATAGTTTCTGATTTCTCCCAACTGACCCATTTGGATTGATCATCTGTATAATCTATACTGGTCTATACTATAGACCATTTTATGTGTTCATTAACTCAAGTTGATAAATCAATTTTGTCAGAGCAATTAAGTAATTGGGCTGTTTCATATTGTATAATTCATTGAAGTTTTAGTGGTAGTCTCTAGTCATAGTCATTATACCTATTGCATACCTTGTAATTTTCTCTCTGTGTATAATGTGTTTTCTGTAACGCTTATTATTATTTCTGGTCTACAATAAAGTCTTTGTATTGTATTGTATTGTATAATATTTATGGACATGTGTGAGCAGTCAGTCCCTCAGTCATGGTACTGTTTTAAGAGATAATATATAGAAAATGCAAATGAGACGTTCGCACAACATGCTGGGCTATCTGAATCGCAGTGTGCATTTAGTATCACAAATCCCTTATACCATGCTGTATGAATATTAATCAGCCCTCGTCTTTGCTCAACTCATAATTCTTTTGCCAAGGAATTACTGTACTTTGTATAAAATTACCCCTGTACCCTGTGTACTCAGTTAAGCGGTTAAACTTAAGAAAATACTTACTTTAGTGACAGTAAAGCCCACAACCATATCGGAATATTTTTGCTTAATTGTTAATAGTAAATCATAAATTTTGAAATAAAAATAAGTATCTAATCTATCTTTTGTTTTTATTTATAAAGAAATTGAATGTTATTTTGGTAATTACTGTTGTTTTTTATTAATTCTTAATAGCTATTTTTAATTATTGTTACTTTTGTAGCTATGTCGAAACTAGTTTTAAATGTTGCTGCTGATAGTTTGTAATTTCAGATGTTATGTTCAGTGCAGAAAGACGTGTACAATTACTGTTAAGTTTGTGGTGATTAGTGCTCGTGTAAAATTACTGTAACTTTCATGTAAAATGATTGAACTATGTTGAAATGTTAACTGTTGTTTAAATTTAATAGTTGTATAATAGTGTAATGTGCAGACATATACAAGTACCAACCAAGTTTAGAATCGCAAGTCAAGTGATTCTTAAATTGGTTGGCACTTTGTATATGTCAGGACAATGCAAAATTATTCAGCTAATAAATTTTAGCAGCAGTTAACGTTTCAACGTCAAGTTTCATTGTCATTTTATACGAAAATTACAGTAATTGTACACGTGCAACCTAGTGCACTAATCATCTCAAACTTACAGTAATTGTACACTTGCAACCTTTCTGCACTGAACATCTGAAGCTTGCAGTAACTTTCACGTGCAACGTTCTGCAGTACTTACCTGAAACTTACAACAATAATACCAAAGTAACTTTCTGTAGGATCCTTTAGTAACGTTAAGTAACATTTATTTGAATCTTACAAATAACATAGAACTGGAACGTTTAAGGATGTTTCAAAATAATGTTACTGGCAGTACTTACCTGAAACTTACAATAATAATACCAAAGTAACTTTCTGTAAAATCTTTTACCAACGTTATGTAACATTCATTTGAATATTACAAATAATATGGAACTGCAAGATTTAAGGATGTTTCCAAATAATGTTACTGCAACTTCACCAAGTACCTTAAAACCAAAACTTACCAGCAACGTCGCTACGCAAGTTGAAAAAATGTATATTTTAACGTTGCAGAAACCTTTCATTACAAACATACTTGCAGCTTAAAAAAGTAACTTTCGTTTAAAAGTTGCAGAAAGTTTGCCACACAACTTTACTTAAGTTCTAAATACTACTTACTGAAACTTATATAAGCAATGTTGCGAAAAAGGCTTACAACGTGGGTACTTTCAAGCTTTCTACAACGTTTTTGCAACATTGAGAAAAAGTTAAAAGTGAAACTTATTGTAACTTTCTCCAGAGATCTTCCTGCAAGGTTGTTTTGTGGAGTTGCAATAATCGTTCAGGTAAAAGTTACTGTAACATTCTTACGGAAGTTTCAAGAACCTTCAATTTGAAACTTACTTTATGATACCTGTTATGGATATTGAAACTTCCCAAAGAAATGTTTCAAAAATACCTTATAAAGTGGGTACTTTCAAGCTTGCAACAACGTTTCTACAACGTTGCGTGAAGGTTGAAAGTGAAACTTACTTCAACGTTCTCCATAGATCTTTCTGCAAGGTAGTTTCATGAAGTTACAATAATCGTTCATTTAAAAGTTACTATAACTTCTCGCTAGAAAGTTACTGCAAATTCCAAATGAAAGTTTCAAAAATACCTTAGAAAGTGGGTACTTTCAAGCTTGCAACAACGTTTCTAAAACGTTGCCTTAAGGTTGAAAGTGAAACTTACTTCAACGTTCTCCAGATATCTTTCTGCAAGGTAGTTTCATGAACTTACAATAATCGTTCATTTAAAAGTTACTATAACTTCTCGCTAGAATGTTACTGCAAATTCCAAATGAAAGTTTCAAAATACCTTAGAAAGTGGGTACTTTCAAGCTTGCAACAACGTTTCTAAAACGTTGCCTTAAGGTTGAAAGTGAAACTTACTTCAACGTTCTCCAGATATCTTTCTGCAAGGTAGTTTCATGAACTTACAATAATCGTTCATTTAAAAGTTACTATAACTTCTCGCTAGAAGTTCTAGGAAACTTTAATTCGAAACTTACTTTTACGTTATCTTTGTATGTTATTGCAACTTGCAAATGAAACGTTTCAAAAATACCTTAGAAAGTGGGTACTTTCAAGGTTGCAACAAAATTTGTACAACATTGCAACAATGTTACAACCTTGCAAATGTAACTTGCAAGCTTCCAAATGCAACGTTCGTTAACATTTAGGCAATGTTACCTTGCTCAGTGGGTTTTATAGCCATGGCGCATTGTTGCGCGACCATTCTTAATTAAAGCCCGGAACTGTTCATATACTGTCGTTTATAAGGCACTTGTCCCACCGCCGACGATGAGCGAGAAGCGAGTAGAGCGAGTAACTAGAAACGAGTGGGCGAGCAGCGAGAAGCGAGTGTAGTTTTGTCGCTCGGCTGTAAGCGAGTGTTCGCGTGCGACGGGCCATTACTCGCTCGTGCGGGGCGGCCCCCAAGCTGACATCGCTGAGCGAGTATCTATAGCTCAGTGAGTTTTATAGCTCTTGACGCTGCGACAAAAGATATAAGAGCGAGTTCTAGCCGACAGTGTGAACAGCCAGCGATCAACTATTAATATATGTGTCTCTTTTACTCACACAGGATCTTATATCTTTTGTTCGTTTCTTGAGCGAGAAAATAGTCGATAGCCAATCGTTTCCTCGCTGGCGGTGAGACAAGTGCCTAATGGACTCAAACACACTACGCGATTTAAAATTAAAGACTTTATAAGGTTCTTTCATTACAGCTTTAAGAGTACAGTAATATTCTATTCATATAAAAGATTTAAGTAACTACCAGTTTTAATCCTACTTCCTAATTCTTACTTACATACGTTATAAATGCGAAAGTTTGTGTGTGTGTGTATGTTTATAAATCCTTCACGCCAAAACGGTTCAACGGATTTGTATGAAATTTGGTATGTACTGGACATCTGGAATAACATTAAATCATTAAAATTGGTTACGAATAAGTAGAAATTAGTTTTTGATTGCAACTGTGCCCTTATATGGAAACACGAACAGCGCCTCTAGCGGAACGTTTTCGATGTTCGTGTTTCCATACAAATTGAGATTTTAACGCGAACGCGATCGAGACGTATTTTGTGACCGAAAACTTACACTAAGGGTACTGGTTTCGTACAAGACAGAAATCGTTTTCGATTGCAACTGGCTACGAAGCTCTGGTTGCGTACGCGGCCGAAGGGGAAGGACAACCACAAAAACGCATCTAACACAACATTTACATAGGTATTGCGTCGCACGTTAAGTTGACAACAGTAATGGTAATCGTAGCCCACACAATACATAAGTTTGTATGCCTATTTAAAGGTAAGGGATTCGAAGGGAAAATGGATGAGAATTATTTCCAAATGTCCCTATCGTGAAATCCATACTAATATTATAAATCCGCAAGTGTGTGTGTTTGTATGTTTGTCAGTCTTTCACGTGGAAACGGAGCTAACGGATCGACGTGATTTTTGGCATATATTTTAGGGCCCGAGAGTGACATAGGCTACTTTTTATCCCGGAAAATGCAGTTCCGAACTCCACGCGGGCGAAGCCGCGGGCAAAAGCTAATATTGTAATATATATCATAACATAATATGATAATTTTATAAATAATACGCCTTAGGTACCTATTCATGTCTTGTCGTGTTATATTTCGTAGAAAGCCAGTCTGTGAAAAAAAATATTAAGTAGTCAGTCAAGTGCGAGTCAGACTCGTACATGAACGGTTCCGTACCTCCGTTATGTTTTAAAAACAGTAAAGTAATAAGTTTTGTAAAAAATTGTAATACAAAGCTTTTTTTGCTGACTGTACTTTTTGCCCCGAGATACCAAACTACTCGTCAAGCCTACACCTACACATTTGGATATGAAACCCTTAATAAAATCAATGATACGCTAAGTTTACAGTGTAACATATTTACGGAATCCTAAAAGCAAAATTTACCCCTATTAATAAACTGAAATCCCTGACATAATTCCTGCCCCAAAAATTACCTACAGTTTATGAATTATAATCCCATAAAACTTCCGCCGTTAAAATACCTCCTAAATACTTTATTCTAATTAATATTCAAATGAGAAAAACTAAATTGTAAACGTATTTGGCGCGGCGTTACGTGACTAAATTAAAACGAGGCAGTTTCTTCGCGGATCCTTTGTTTTTATGTAAATCAGAGACGCTTCAATTTGGTCGTTTTACTTTGGTCGGGCTACGAGATACGCTTTCTTAGAATATGTTATTTACATTTGGTTAAAATACAGCTACAGTTACGCGACAACACTTCCATCCTCACCATTTAGATGGTTGGCGGTCCTCTACTGTGCGTTTTTCCAGAAATTTCCTGCCTCGCACAGCAAAACTCTGGAATGAACTATCGCCTGCGGTATTCCCGGACCGATATGACCTTCAAGTTTTCAAGAAAAGAGCGTACTCCTACCTTAAAGGCCGGCAACGCACTTGTGACTCTTCTGGTGTTGCAGGTGTCCATGGGCGACGGTAATCGCTTACCATCAGGCGATCCGCCTGCTCGTTTGCCCCCTATACCATAAAAAAAAAAGTTGATAGAAATGTCGTAGCGATCGATGAACTAAAACAACTACTTTACTCACCCGCGACTTTATTTATTTATACACCCGCGGCTTATGTCTATGCAAAAACAGTACATAACAATAATACTAATAATAATACTAGTGGTACTAAGGTTCCGATTGGTTTTTGGAGTCTTTTTGTATTAATTTTTATTTCAACTCCAACTTTGTTACTTGTTCTTGTCTGGGTGAGCGGTTAGTTCCGAAAGAATGTGACGTCTCTCGATGAGAGCGGAACATAGATGTCGCTAGTGCTGCTGCATAAGTAGCGTAGTGGAAATAAGCAACCTAAAATATGAATGCATAGGAAAAATTCGTATCTAGATTCCTGTCCAGCGGTGGTGTAGCGGTTATAGCACGCAGCACGCAGCACGGATTACAGATATTTTTGATCAAATTTTTGCTCACAAGTTTATGCACTCGACTGTACTAAAGGTTTGCATGCGATAGTATATATATCTAATAGGTACTACATCATACATTATAACATAATATTATCATGTAAGCCAGCGGCGGGGTAATCATAAAATTACACGCTCGTTTCATGCCCTAGGGCGGTAATTACGCCGGGCAGAAATTAAGCATTTTCGGTTAACACCGCGCCTAATTTGACCACGGATAGGTTCCAGATGAAATTTAAATTTTATTAGCCCAGTCAAAGCCACAGTGTCTTAACTTTTATTATGAAATTTCTGTCGTAATCAGAAAACTTTTCTCAGCCACAAGGCTTTATTAAACGTTTATAGAAACATCCAATAATTGAAAGAGATAAATAATCATCAACACCATCAGCCGGAAGACGTTGACTGTTGAATCATCATCATCATCCCAGCCTATATACGTCCCACTGCTGGGCACAGGCCTCCTCTCAGAACAAGAGGGCTTGGGCCATAGTTCCCACGCGGGCCCAGTGCGGATTGGGAACTTCACACACACCATTGAATTGCTTCGCAGGTTTGTGCAGGTTTCCTCACGATGTTTTCCTTCACCGCATAGCTCGTGGTAAATTTCAAATGACTGATGACTGTTGAATAATACCTTCGAATGCCGAAGTAAATTGTACAACGTGTATTTTTTAACCGCAAATAATAAGGGTAATTACCTTATGAAACATAATTTTCCTCACACTTGCTCGTAAACAGTGTCGTAAAATGCAGGCTAACTTGGTTGCTTAATAAAACCCAAGGGGATTTATTTTGCGTATAACGCCTAAGGGCGTTATGAGTGGTTGCGTGTACTGCTGCTGGACGTGCACGTCGCACGGAGGTGCAACATAACACGCGCGACATGAATGACATGACAATTTTACTCGCAAACGTGATGCAAAAAAAGACGTCGCACGGGTGGCACTGGGATTATAGGTACGAACATCTATAACTCATTAAAGCCCTCAGTCTTCTACTTTGGGCTTCTAATAGAATCTCGTTCGTAATTCCTCACTTACTGCCCTTAAGACACAATGTACTATTCCCGCCTAAAAGGCCCCAATAAACATACTTTTTTTTAATTCGACTGGAGCAAACGAGCAAGTGGGTCTCCTGGTGGTAAGAGATCACCACCGCCCATAGACACCTGCAACAACCAGGGGGATTGCAGATGCGTTGCCAACCTAGAGGCCTAAGATGGGCTACCTCAAATGCCAGTAATTTCACCGGCAATTTCATTATTATTTATTAAAAAGTACATATTTTATCCTTCATAAAAAAATAGCAAGTACTTATCACAACACATGCTGAGTGGAGAACCTTTTTGGTATCCTGTCGTGTCACCAAGTAACTTTAGTGCTAGTTTTAGTCTTAGTTTTAGGTGGTACTTATGGAGGCAAAAGCTTTCTTTCTTTCTTTATAACTACTTTTTAAAAGTTTATTTCCTTTAAATATGGTATATAGATATGGGTGGTATATGGACTTAAATTGCATACTAAATAAATTATGATTGTTTTTTTTTTGAAGTCTTTTTGTATTTTTTATTTCAACTCCAAATTTGTTACTTTTACGGGTATCCCGTGAAACCATATAGAAACATAGTGCTGCTGCTTAAGTAGCATAGTAGAAATAAGCAACCTGAGATATGTATGCATAGGAAAAAATCCTGCCTAGATTCCTGTCCAGCAGTGGTGGTGTAGGGGTTATAGCACGCAGCACGGATTGCTGAGGACCTGGGTTCGATTCCCAGCGCTGGTCTCTTTTTCTGGTTTTTCTGTGCATCCATGTCTCAGTTTGTATTTTCGACAATAAATAAGCATTTATTCTGCAATTGCAGGCTATTTTTGTGGCACCAGCAGGGCTACTACGAAACTCGAAACACGAAGTTCATCTCGTGCGGTCCCTCTCGCTCTCGTATTAAATAGTGTAAGTGTCAGAGGGACCGCACGACACGAACTTCGAGTTTCGAGTTTCGTAGTAGCCCTGCTGCTACAACACACGATCGTAATAGTAGATAATACGATAACATACCGCGATGTATAAGGCAGTTGTTACACCCTGATTGCGTATTAATAATGCATCATCCAATTTTGGTGTCGCCTCGTTAACATAAATCTATTTTGTTAAACCAACCTCATTAATTTGTTGGTTTGCAGTTATAATAACTTAACCAGGTAGCACCCGCGGCTCTGCCTCAGTTTCAGAACGTATCCTGTAAATTTCGAATTTTCTATCTAGGCATTATTTCTATTTGGATATCGATTAGGTCATAAACAAAAATTTTTACCATAAAACACGGTATCTATAATGAATAAAATGCATTGTATTTTATATTCTCTAATCAAAACGTCCAGGTTCGATTCCCGAACTGAATACAAGTTTTTTTTAAATGTATCAATGCAGTTTTTCTTCTTTCTAAAATCGATGACGTGATTCCTAAGAACTGCAGTTGATCTTCGTATCTTCGTATGAGTTATAGTTCACCTTCCCATACTGACCAATATGAATTTTACAGCCTGTATACACGTCCATACAATTAAATTTATTTGCAGGTGTGTGTATTCCTCACAGGCAAACGCTTTCAAAGGAATCCATGATCCTCTACCTACTTGAGAGACCATGATACGTACTGCAGGTAAACAACTGATTACGCGGTGACGTGTGGCACGGCGTCAAACGCTATGGCGGGTCACCGCAATAACGCATGAACGTTTGACCAATGACTGCTCAAGATTTTACCTGCGCAAGTACCGTAAACTGCTTCAACTTTGCCCTCTAGCCCCAACATTGCCTGATTCGATTTAGAGTCGATAACTTAGCACCCTTTAGGTTTTTAAACTTTTGTCTCCCCGTAATAATAATTCTTATGTTTAAAAACTATAAGAGTCCTTAGTTATTGACTCTAAATCAACTCAGGCAATGTTGGGGCCAGAGGGCAAAGTTGAAGCAGTTTACGGTACTGCTTTATTATTGGCTAAAATGCTTTCGCGTGTAGCAAAAGAATTCTTACTGCGCGGGTACGTCGTCGTTACTTGTATTTATAGTACAACTGTACCAATTTTATAAAACATAGCCTTATCGTTGTGTCAAGCTCGCACCCCGCTGCGTCCAATATCGCTATTATTTACATTCTTGAGTCAGTCTGTCTGTCACATCGAGGTATCTCGAGTATTTGTTCGGATTTGTAACAGTGATCCGACGTCATCCAACTGAGTTTAGATCGTATTTGCTTTGGGGTTCCACGTCTTGAAAGATGAGCCGCAGTAGTCTAGCGGTGTGTACATGGCTTTACAGGGTCGATGTGTTCATAACCTAATCAACAAAAAGTTGGAAGACCCCCGACTTTGTCACTTCAAAGTTCAATATCTCAAAAACAGCTGAACCGATTTTGATGAAACATGTCTAAGAACTATTGCTAGAAAACCTGCTATCAATTAAAAAAACCACACTCAAATCGGCCCACCTGTTTAATAGCTACGGTGCCACAGACAGACAGGGTGACACACTCACAGACATACAGACACACATAGCGGTCAAACTCATAACACCCCTCTTTTTGCGTCGGAGGTTAAAAAGGTATCTTTTCACGTCAGTTAAGCACACAAACCCCATTCACTTAGAAGGCCGCAGTCGTCGTGCGGTAATGACGTGTTTCCGTACCGCCAGGGCGGGATTAGCGCTTGTGCAAAAACTACTATTTCGTTCTTGCATTATTATGGGATTTTTCGATTCAGTGATTTGTTTGCGAAATATTAAACTTTAAAGTGCAAATTTTCATTAAAATCGAGCGCCCCC
This sequence comes from Choristoneura fumiferana, assembly GCF_025370935.1. Taxonomy (NCBI): domain Eukaryota; kingdom Metazoa; phylum Arthropoda; class Insecta; order Lepidoptera; family Tortricidae; genus Choristoneura; species Choristoneura fumiferana. The sequence goes on from NC_133495.1 coordinate 10,828,781, forward strand.
CCCCTCTAAAATCTAAACCGGTGGGTGGAAATTTAAAAAAAATTCAGGATGGTATTAAATATATCAAACTTTCAAGGAAAACTATAACTGCTAAGTTTGCTTGAGAATTATTAGTACGAGTAGTTTATGAATAGCAGCCTAAGCTATAAATATATATAACTTGGAAGATTCCGTATAAAATACGAAAACCTTACAAAAATATTACTTAATTTTTTCGTAACGGCTACGGAACTCTATTTTGGCCGTGTCCGACGCGCTCTTGGCCGGTTTTATTTGTATGAGGCATCCCGCCTTTTGGCAGAATTATTTTTTCTACTATAAAATTATTTTCATCCATTAAATAGGTGAATGCAGGTCGTTCTTATACGTATCCTCTATTAGGTGACTTGTCGCCTATCATGAGAATTGCGATAAAGTATGTGCCAAGTCCATCCCTGCGATGGCCTACAAGGCCTCCCCACTGCTTTTAACGCATTGTGAACCACCTAAAACTGTACCTTTATCGGCGATCCTATTGTGAATGAAACTATCTACGAGAACCAAGTGACGTAAAAAGATTTTAAGTATCAAAATATTACATTAGAATCCTTTCTTTACCGTGGTACCATCAAAAAGTACCATTGATGGTACTACGGTGTTTTTTTGCCACAGTACCATTGATGGTACCGCAGAATAACCCTTTAGGTCACTAATTAAAATTATGATTTTATAGGGTGCCAATTCACTAAAAGTCAGTTCCTTCATGAGTCATCTCCTAAGCATGCTAGTAGTAAACATATTGCAAAAAAAATCTAAGAAAGTATATCACCGATATGACCAAAAGGTGAACATTCAAAAGGAATATAATATATTGGAGCGTTTTGACAGCTCGGGTTTGTTAGATAATTTTCACGACGCGGTTTTTTCACTATCGCAAATTTATTTTTCGTCTTTTTCATGTATCGTTTTATAATGGTACGCGCTTATTTTTTTGCTTATTTTACCAGTACATTATTTTATCAGTCGCATACATTTTCAGCAGCATTAGGCAAACCACGCCTAATGTCGACGGAGCACCGCTTCGCGGGGCTTCTGTTATTGGGTGGTCTGCCTTTCGGGCATCTGAAGATACCCAACGAACCTAACCTTCCTATTAATGTGTAATAATACTAATAATGTGAACATTAAGGGGTAACGATTACTTAGAAATTCTAAGTTAGAATAATGATTTCGAGTAAAAATTTTATAACAAAAAATTGAACCGACTACAAAAACCATGAAAATAATTTTCTACCAGTCTGAAGTCGGTCGGTGCCTCAGCAAGAGCCAGCAGCGTCGCCCATGGGGTCACCTGCAACACCAGGAGAGTCACAAGTGCGTTGCTGGCCTTTTATTTAGGTAGGAGTAGGTACGCTCTTTTCTTGAAGGCTAAAACTAAACTAAACGGTATCTACCTATCTATCTATCTAATCTAATACCTTTAAACGAGCAATTCTTGTATATATATTTCGGGGATCTCGGAAACGGCTCCAACGATTTCGATGAAATTTGGTATGTAGGGGTTTTCGGGGATGAAAAATCGATCTTGCTAAACGCTGGTTACCGAGTTTTAGCCCGAGCGGAGCTCGGTCGCCCAGGTACTTACTAATTAAACGGATCAACTCACGCTTATAGCCAGGAACGGTCAGCTTAGTTTCAATCAGGCAGGTGGTAGGACCTCGTGCAAGGTCCGGCCGGATTGCTACCACCATCTTGCTCGCAATCCTGCCGTGAAGCAGCAGTGCTTGCGCTGTTATGTTTCGGCGTGGAGAGTAAGACAGCCGGTGCAATCACTGGCACTTGAGGTATCCATCTTAGGCCTCTAGGTTGGCAACGCATTTTCAATACCCCTGGTGTTGCAGATGTTTATGGGCGGTGGTGATCTCTTACCATCAGGAGACCCACTTGCTCGCTTGCCATCCCGTAGAATAAAAAAAAAAAAATCTTTTCGAAAAATATTTTTCATTGATTGTGTTAAGTAATAACATCTAAATTATTAAAAAACATATTAGATTATTCATGATATAATAGAAGGACACTCCTCAAACGAATTAGAAATTGGTCTATTGGTTATTGGTCTATTGGTCCTGTCTTGACGGCTTAGTCCCTAAATAACTAGCATAGTTCTTGTTTAAAACTATTCTAAATAGCCCTGACTGAAGGCTAAAACTTCAGGTCCAACTAGATTGCCAACCTTACCGACATAGCATGGCTTAATGAGGGTAGGTTTGGGAATATCTTTATATTACTGCCATAGAGCTAGATTGGCTATTTCAAGCTGCTATATAAATGTATAACTAGAAATGAACGTAGGTTGTGAGACTTGGCTAGATTTTATAGGGACAGACTACACATACGAGACGAAACTTGATAAATGTTGTTTGGTTTCAGTGTGTATCTGGTAGAAGATTATGCAGCATAATGAGATGAGATTAGATTTTCAAAATTGTTGGATCGACATAACATAGAGTATATATACAAAGGTTATATTAAATAACTGAAAGAAAGAAAGGACAGAAATAAAGAAAATACATTTGTTATTCACAACACAAGACACAACAATAGTATTAAGTACAAATAGACAACTTCAAAACAACCACCAACCACGCCACGCTCAGTTTGCTCAGAATCAAGAGTAGAATCGATTACACTATGTTTTAAATCAGGTTGTGTTTGTGTTTTTAAATCCCTTTTTTATTGTGCCCAGTCTAAAAGCAGCGACTGGTACAGGCGCCAGTTAATTATTTTTCATCACACTTGCTCGTAAACAGTGTCGTAACATGCAGGCTACCTTGGTTGCAACCCCCCAAATAAAACCCTCGACCTTAATGTGCTTGTCATGAAACCCGTGGTCGGTAAATGAGTCATTGTCCGTACACATTGTCTTGTCATGAAGCCCAAGGTCGGTAAATGAGTCGGTGCCCGTACTGATGGTGCTGCGCGCGCTGCAGCAGGACCACATGGACCACATGCACACGCACGTTGCGGCGCATGCCGAGGGAGGTAGAGGGCAACGTTGCCAAAAGCACAGCCTAAGGTATCGCCAATATTTGGAAGAATTACATTTTTTCTTTTACAAATATAAAAATTTTACTTGCAAATGTGATGAAAAACATTGTATGTCGCACGGGCGGTAGAATTACGAACATCGACTCATTAAAGCCCTCAGTCTTCGACTCGGGCTTCTAATAGACGCTCGTTCGTAATTCCTTATTTACCGCCCTCAAGACACAATGTACTATTAAATCAGGTTGTGTTTGTGTTTTTAAATCCCTTTTTTATTGTGCCCAGTCTGAAAGTTCCGACTGCAACAGGCGCCAGTTAATTATTTTAGCGAGGTTATACTATTTCGATAATTTAATACTGGCAGGTTTTCTATCATTGTGTGATTTTCTCAAGATTTTCTTCTAAAAACGTCGAAGCTGTCTGACAAAAACAAATCATGAGTGTAGATTTAGAAATTAAATAAAATTACTGACTTAGCAAAACACACCAATATCTTTTAAAATAATGAAAATATTTATAAATAAATTGAAGCAACTTACTTGAAATGAAAAAATATTTTTGGGGTGTCTGCGGTTTACAGTTATTTAATTAACACCTTGTATATGTCGCTTACTACGACGTGTTTCGAACTAGAGTTGACTTTAGTAATTTTTTTAACCCTAGGATTCATAGAGCAAAGGAATACCCAAGTAATAATTAATTAATTTAAAAAATCTAGCTCAATTTTTTATTGTTTTAAATAGATTTAGAAAATTTCCTATATAACTCAGAAGCAGCGCGAAAGGTCACATCCTCGTCATCCGTCTGGTAAACCGAGCTAAGCTCGCACGCGACCACGACAACTAGATTAGTTTGTTTTGCACTCGGACAGCTTAGGTACGAGTAGGTCACGGCCAGCAATACCTAGGTATTATATTTTTTAACTTCAACGCAAAAAGAGGGGTTCTTTTTGACATTCATGTCTGTCTGTGGCTTGGTAGGTCTTAGCTTATACAGATGGTCAATTTTGATGCAGTTTTTTTATGTGAAAGTGAACTCACTTTCCCTGTGGTGCTTTTTATTGATGTTTCAGTAAAATCGGTTCAGCCGTTTTTGAGATATTTAACCTTGAAATGTCGGGGGTTTCTCAAGTTTTAGAATAGAATAGAATAAATTTATTTGGTGTAAAATAAGTATGTATGTACATTAAATCTTAATCTGAAATATAACAGACAGATATAATATATATAAAGTTGGTTAGGTTTATTGTAAAAAAAAGTCATCTAAATCAATAATATCTACTACTGCAAATATAAATTATTTGATGGTGTTAACAATGGATACTCAAAACAGTCAAAAAATCTAAACGAACGATTGTCTTGCTCTGATGATGAATTCTAGTTTAGTTCGAAACGCGTCAGCGTAATGTGATGATGATGTGTGTGCTCTTACTTAGAGGCGGAGGAGCTGCATTAACACCTATGTTGTATAGACGTAGCTACCGTAAGGTCGCGGGTGAGCAAAGAAATCCTATCCTACTAATACGAAAGTTTGTGAGTGAGTGAGTGAGTGAACAAACATTTGTTACTCCTTAGAATTCTCTTCCATCCAGCCGTGAATAAAAACGGCACTTGTCAGTTTATCTTATAACATAGTATGTTTAAACAACAACACGCTCAAAAGCTCTGGGAGAGCTTCAAAAGCTTACTGACTTAAGCTCGTTCAAAATATCCATGAATTTTCATAGCGGAAGATAGCGGACAATGTTAATTTCTTGGCAACTCAGACTTGTGGTATTTTAAGTTAAAATAAAGTATTATTCCAAGCATGTTTTTTTAAACTTTTGTAATTTTCTCTCAAAATCTCAATTAGGTATACTGTAAACGAGAAAGTCGGATGAATTAAAAACAGTTATTTTGCTTACCTGCAACCTTACGACATCCACGTCAAAATACAAATATTTTTATTGCAACAAATGTGTGTTGATGCAGGCCATGCAGCTCCTCCACCTCCACGCTGTAGAACACGCATCACACAAACCTATCTATCACCACCACCGCTCGACACTGACTGGTTTCGTACTCAATCAAAGTTCATCATCATCTTAGGTCGCCGGTAAAGTTTAATGTATGATTTAGTCAAATGTGACCTTTTGTGACCTTAATTCGCAAATTTAAATAATTAATGTCACATAAAATCGCGAGGCTAACAAACGACGATTTAATTAAGTCAAAATTAATTAAAAACGTACAAAAATGCCGAAGAAAAAAACAAACAAAGAAGCGTGAAACCAATAATGCCCTAAGCGGAATCCTTAAAAATGCCAACAAAATTGCTACATAGGAGTAGCATCGGAAAAGCAATGTTCAAACCTTTAATTCAATCGGGTGTAATCCAACAAGTCGCCCGATCTGTCGCCTGACAAATCCCTAGACTAGTCGACACATCCTTTGCGGAATTCGAGTTGCCATGCCAAGCCAAGCTGCCCAAGCTCAGTTGATACCGCGACGTCGAACGAACCGGTCGCTCCCCACCCCTTCCTTCCAAAAACAAAACAAAACAACAAAAACAATCGAACAAAAACAACTTTACCAAAAACAATGGAATTGACATTTCCAAATTTGAAATCTACAGGTGGGCGCGAGCACGCGGTCTCGCCGCTTTAATCGCATTATGAGTTCTATTAACGCGTAATTAGGTTGTTTTTAGCATTGCTAATTATGTATTGAATGAAAATTGTTTTAGTGGACTTGTTGTAGCTAGAGAAAAACGATTACAATTAAAATTGCTTAGTAAGCGTGGCCTAAATTTAGTAAGCTGTGATAATATTAAGTTTAAAATTAAATTGTTGTGTTCCTGTTTAAAGCATATCTAAGTGTTATAATGTTATAATTTTAAGGTTGGTTGTTAATATAGGTGCGTAATAATGTCAAGTGCGAGCCGTTATTAAATTTTAAAGGGTTCTTAAGGTGCCGCCGGGTAATGAAAGGTAAACAATATAAAGAGCGACCATTATGCTTACCTACTATCCTACTAACAAGATTAATATCTTGACCTTCAGGGGCTTAACAAATTTTAATTGGAGATGTATCTAAGTAAGTACAGTTACCATCATTAATATCTGCCACAGCGGAGCGTGCAAAAATTTCTGACACGTCCTTCCGGCCTTAGAAAAGAGTCGTATCAGATATGCACGCTTGTTGCGTGAGATATTGGTGCTGGTGACTTTACATGTGCTTTGTAATTTTGCGATTTATTTATATTATGGTTCAGGATTTCTAAACAGTTTAATTTAAATGTTACTTAGGTAGAGAGCTTCAGTCAAGGAAACTGAATCATGTACCAAGGTGGAACCTAATATCATGTTGACATTTGCCGAAGAAATTGTAATGAAATTGTTTACGAAAAGGTTGTGGAACTGGTACGTAGGTGATTCAGTTTCCTTACTTATTCACACATTTTTAGAAAATTTCAAAACTATATAAAATAAAAATAAAAATACAAATTAAAACAAAAAATTACAAATTAAAACAAAACAATAACTGACTTATGTAGGCAATGGGTGCCAGTCTCAGCTTTTGCTAGATTGGTGGTATATACCCAGCGCTGATTTTCAGACTGGCCCCTTTGTATTGTGGCCACGTATTGTAATCAAATAAAGCCGTTGAAATTGTTAGGAATTGAAAAAAACCTTTAAATGAACATTTCTAACCAAAAAGTCTAAATAAGTAACAAATTTGTACGGAAACGGTGCGTGACTCCGATTCACACTTGACTGGTCTTTTTATAGATATATAGCCGTTGAATGAATGACAAAAGTAAAGACACATTTGTGAGACATGATATTAATTACTTAGCATAACAGAAAGCGCTCTTTTGAAGATCATTCGCATTTCTAAGCCGGCAACAGAGGGGCTACGGGCTACGAAATTCGAAAATCCAAGTTCGTATCGTACCGTCCCTCTCACTCCCGTTTTAAATAATATAAGTTCCAGCGGAACGGTAAGACACAAAGTCCGAATTTTGCACTTCGTAGTAAATAGGCAGCTTTGGCTGCGTTGGCCGCTTGACGGATGTTTTGAAAGCTCCCGGAGGGTTTTGCCACAGTATAAAAAACCGGCCAAGAGCATCGGACATGCCCAAAATAGGGTTCCGTAGCCATTACGAAAAAATTTGGTAATATTTTTCTGAATATTTCGTATTTTATACGGACTCTTCCAAGTTTAGGTATATTTTATACCTTAGGCTGCTATTTACTCATTAACTACTAATAATTCTCAAGCAAACTTAGCCGTTATAGTTTCCTTGAAAGTTTGATATACTTACTACCATCCTGATTTTTTTCAAATTTTTCCACCCACCGGTTTAGATTTTAGAGGGGGGGGGGCGCTCGATTTTAATGAAAATTTGCACTTTAAAGTTTAATATTTCGCAAAAAAATCACTGAATCGAAAAATCGTCGTAGCAAACCACTATTGGTTTTAAAAGACCTATCCAACGATCCCCACACTATAGGGTTCAATGAGAAAAAAAAAAAACGCACTTTACGTCTATGGGAGGTAACCTAAAAAATGATATTTTTTTAAAATTTTTTGTTGTACCATTTTGTCGGCATAGTTTATCCGTGCAAAATTACAGCTTTCTAGCATTGATAGTCCCTGAGCAAAGCCGCGGACGGACAGACAGACAGACAGACAGACATGGCGAAACTATAAGGGTTCCGTTTTTGCCATTTTGGCTCCGGAACCCTAAAAAGGAGCACTATATCGTCTCGGCAGCGTCCTTGATATAAAAAACATACGCCGGCTTGGTACGCAAACGCGCGATAGTGCTGCCTACTAACTTTTTCGACTGGATGGCAAACGAGCAAGTGGGTCTCCTGATGGTAAAAGATCACTACCGCCCATAAACATCTGCAACACCAATGTTTCGTCGAGAGACGTGAGATTCTTTCGGAACTAACCGCTCACCCAGACAAGAGATGTCGCTGCTAAGCAATCAAATTATGTCAAAAGTAACAAATTTGGGTTGAAATAAAAAATACAAAAATACTCCAAACCCAATCATTTTAACGCCAATGTATATCTGTCTGTTAGCACAGTAGCTCTCAAACGAATAGGTCGTTTTCGATGCGATTTGCCACGTTTGAATGGGATAATTGTTAACTTTCATATTTTGAACATGAAAGTACTGTGCGTGAGACTCAATCCTAAGTGTTCCGTTTTTGCCATTTTGGCTCCGGAACCCTAAAAAGGAGCAGTATACCGTCTCGGCAGCGTCCTTGATATAAAAACATACGCCGGCTCGGTACGCAAACGCGCGATAGTGCTGCCTACTAACTTATTCGACTGGATGGCAAACGAGCAAGTGGGTCTCCTGATGGTCCTCTCACCACCGCCCATTAACCTCTGCAACACCAGGGGTATAGCAGACGCGTTACCAACCTAGAGGCCTAAGATGGGATACCTCACGTGCCAGTAATTTCACTGGCTGTCTTACTCTCCACGCCGAAACACAACAGTGCAAGCACTGCTGGTTCACGGCAGGATTAGCGAGCAAGATGGTGGTAGCAATCCGGGCGGACCTTGCACAAGGTCCTACCACCTGCAAAATATATTGGTTGCCAATTATAACCAATATAAAATATCCCTGGCTGAATTTTTTGACGTATTTCTGATGTATAACGTCAATATCACTCGTCAAGTGTGTGGATTATACAATATGACTTTTAATTTTTTTCAATGTCTGTAAACTTATATTAAGTAGATTTTTTTTTCGATTTGGTCGAAAAGTTAATTACCAGGTTGTTTCTATCAATGAACTGAGCCATTTGTCAGAGAAATCTCTAAAAACACTATGTAGTTCGTACTATATACTTTTATTATATACAGTACTGCTACTTGTAGCGTGACCAGCCACAAATTGCTTTATGTAAATTTGAATATAAATCTACGTGAATCGGAACGTAAGTTGTGAATATTGGAGTTCCGCTGGGCTGTAATATTTTACAAAAAAAGATAAGTTTGTGTTGTCGGGAAAATCGGAAACTCGTATGAGTAGCTTTTACCCGCGGCTTCGCTCGCGAGTGCTATTAAGTCTGGCAGTACTATTGAAGTACTTTACACTTAATTGTTAAGATCCAGTGGAAATATCAGGAAAAATTAGCTTTTGTCCAGAGATCCAACTATCTACTCTACATAATTTCATCCACATTGTTGCAGCTGTTTTAACGTGAACAAGTAACAGAAAATACACATGCGCACGCAAACAATTGATTAAAAAAAATAGGAAAGAATATAAAAAATGTTGTATTTTCAGGAGAAAGAATATGTTGTCATAACTTTTTATTTGACATTAATCAACATCATCATTCCATCCTATAACGTCCCAATGCTGAGCACAGGCCTCCTCTCAGAATGAGAGGGCTTGGGTCGGAGTTCCCACGCGGGCCCAGTACGGATTGGGAACTTCACACACACCATTGAATTGCTTCGCAGGGCTGTGCAGGTTTCCTCACGATGTTTTCCTTCACCGTAAAGCTCGTGGTAAATTTCAGATATATGTAATTTCGCACGTGAACATAGAAAAACTCAGAGGTGCGAGCCGGGAATTGAACCAACGAACCTTTGCTTGAAAGTCGAAAGGTCAAACCAGTAAGCCACCACGGCTTCTTGGTATTTGACATTGTCAATACATAATGTATACGTACAGTCAGCGTCATATACTACGTAGCAGTCAAGATCACCAAATACTTGGAAACATCCAAATAGTCGTTAACATTGACCCAATCAAGGCGATCAAATTGCTCAGGACATCCATCGCGTTTAAATAAATCGGAGCACGCACATCACCACTAGTAGCGTAGCAGCCATAATATCCAAAAGTATGGGACACACTAGAAAACTGAGCTTTATATAAAAGGTTTAAGTTTAATCTCGTGTTGAGTGCGAATTAACACGTCAGATTCTACTTTTTGTTTTTGACAATCACCGAAAAGAGTACCAACTTGTCAGTGATCGTTCCGTCTCTTTCATTTGGAGCCTGACGGCTTTTTTCACATTTTTATTTACATTGTCAGAATTCCGGATTAACGGATTTCCTTTTAATATGGCTTGAATTGGCCAGTATAATTACATTATAAAAGAGTTTTTATTTAATGAAAAAGGTAATGACATGTGCATTTTGCACCAAGAGACTGAAAATGGAACACCGTTCACATTATATTAAAGAGGACTAGCTAACTGGATCATTGGACCTTACACGGTATGTAATAAAGTCAAGTTTCCTGCGGTGTCCCATACTTTTGGATACTTTGGCTGCTACGGTATAATGTCGGCTTGAATGTTATAAAGTATTTGGCGACGTGCGTGCTCCACTATATTTGTACACGATGGATGTCTCGAACAATTTGACCGCTTTGACTGATTCACTGGTAATGATCATTTTGTATGTTTCCAAGTATTTGGTGATCTTGACTGCTACGTACTATATGACGATGACTGTACAAGTACACAACTTTCAAATCAAGTCATCACTTTCGTCGATCGGAATAATTTATTGTATTTATTTATTTAAGATAAGACAAAATAATACAAAATAATGGACCCATTCTGCGTACTCGTATATATAACTGGAATAACGCCATTTTAAAATGAATAAGTACCTACATTAAATTAATTTTAATTTAATACAGACGTTAGTGAAAATAATTGTCGAAATAGTTACCTACAAACGTATTCTTTTTAACCGAGTGCAAAAAAGGAGGAGACAAAGTACACAATAATAATCATTAATTTGTTCGCTGTAAATATGGCGCTTAATAGGTGTTAATGTAAGTACATAAGTAGCTGAACAGGGAGGGAACAAATGTAAAGTTATAACCTTAGAACATGGCCTACCAATCCCTACAAGCTATATTTAATACAAAAAAAACAGCAATAATAGATGGCACTACTATTAACATTTGTAAATTATAAAATGTGAATAAGTCGAATTAAGTAGAAATATCCTTAGTGTCTCACTAGATGGCAATACGTATCGTGTTATTTGTGTTCTCACTTTTTTTATTTTTATTTATTTGACTGGATGGCAAACGAGCAAATGGGTCTCCTGATGGTAAGAGATCACCACCGCCCATAAACATCTGCAACACCAGGGGTATTGCAGACGCGTTGCCAACCTAGAGGCCTAAGATGGGATACCTCACGTGCCAGTAATTTCACCGGCTGTCTTACTCTCCACGCCGAAACACAACAGTGCAAGCACTGCTGCTTCACGGCAGGATTAGCGAGCAAGATGGTGGTAGCAATCCGGGCGGACCTTGCACAAGGTCCCACCACCTGCAAACACTGGTGCCATCTATTGGAAAATCGAAGGAAAGAAAAATAGCCAGTTGAATAGCCAGTATTAGGGTGATACCATTTGCTTGTACTAGGTGGTGTCTCTGTTATATATGTACTCTGTGCCTTAGAAATATGAAATGTCAACTCTGGATCACAATGCTGCTAAACCGTGTATCACAGAAATAGATAGATGTATTTATTTATTACCTTTTGAAAAAATATATATTATAAACACATGTCAGGTATAAGAAATTCACAAAAGGATCGTCCAATGTATACAAAAAATATAAATAGAATTTACAATGTTAAATAATGATGATAATAAATTAAGGTAAAAACAAGAACATAAATCTATGAACTAAAATAATTTCCTTGCTCACCCGCGACCTTACGATAGCTAAGCTTATGCAAAATATGCGTGTTCATGCAGTTCCTCCACCTCCACACTGTAAGAACACTCACAAATCACACAAACCCATCTATCACCACCACCACACTACACTGACGCGTTTCGATTCGAACTCAACTCTCACTCTGAAGATGAGTTCTGGTACGCATATTTTGCATAAGCTTAGCTATCCTAAGGTCGCGGGTGAGCAAGGAAATTATTTTAGTTCATTGATATGGACCTCCGCACAGTAACGCCTGATTCAATAAATTACATAAATCTATGTCAAATTTATGAAATACGGTTATCAATTAAACAAACAATAAAATAATGAAAATGTCAATGCAATAAAATTAAACATAAAATTAAAAATTAGTTCACAAAACTGTGAAAAATGTCAACCGAACGAATAAAACATACAGCATGCATTATCGGTTACAAAAAAAAATACACGACTCGCACTTGACATTTCCGTGCTTGACAGCAATATTGAATCCTACAGTTAATCTAATAGAAGCATTTTGTTATTTATTTGATTTATAACATCAGATAACAACGCAGAAACAAATTGTGATTTCAGAATTGAAATTCATCGTAAAAATACTTAAGTGCTGTGACTCAGACCTTAATACAGTGCCTAGACGTAGGAAAATGTCCATTTTAAAACTAGTTGAACTTATCATTCATTAAGTAGATAGATAATAAAAACATAGCTAGAGAAAACAATTTGTAACTGTGCCAATTTAAGCTACTGTGGTCGCAAAACTTAGTGACTCCATTTCAATTTAAGTGACAGTTTCAACGGTTTAAAAATAGTGACAGCTTTTCAAGTGATTTTTGTTTGTGTGTGTGAAGTGCCACCATGAATACAGTGCAAAGTACTGGAGGGCATGGAGGCTCCATGAAAAAGGACTCCAAGCATGACGTAAGTATCATGCAGATGTTCTTGAGCTCCGACTTCTGGCCGGAGGCTGTGGTGTCCCGTCGTTTTAGGGTAGCGAGGAAGACAACTTTCAAAAATCCCTAATTAGTTTATTACAAGATTTTATTTAGTTTCACCTGTCCCGTTGTCTGTCTGTCTATCTGTCTGTCTGTCTGCCTGTCTGTAATTAAATCTTGCAAGTTAAATTTGACCAACTTCTAGTAGTCAGATTGACTTGAAATTTGGAATACTTATGTAAATCGCGTGACATTACAATAATCTAGTAGTGACATCCTGGTAGTCCAGCCAGGATTGTCTCCGCAGGACGGAACATTTCAACGGTTAATAGCATTGACTTGAAATTTGGTATGCAAATGTAGTTTGGGTTACAATGCAAGTACAGTCGACAAAAAGAAGAGTCAGCAAAAAGCTTGTATTAAAAATAAAAGAATATTGTTAGGTTATTTTGTATGTAATTTTTGTGTATTTTGTATGCGTCTTTTTGTGTACCTATTATTTTTTGTTGACAAATAAGTAAATGCCGTGAAGCAGCAGTGCTAGCACTGTTGTGTTTTGGCGTTGAGAGTAAGACAGCCGGTGAAATTACTGGCACTTGACAGACGGACGGACAAACAGACAAACAGACAGACAGACGGCAGAGTCTCAGTAATAGGGTTCCGTTGACACCCTTTGGGTACAGAACCCTAAAAAACATATGAACAATCAATGTTAACAAAATATGTGAACATACCTACTCGTATTTTTTTTTATCTGTCTCTTTCTAAAACCCTTTTTTCCCTGTGCGGTAGGTATGGCGCTACTTGCATGTGACGTCACACGCTACTCAAAGTCAAATTTTTGTTTCTGTCTAATCTAGAAGTTCTCATAAGTCACAAGTTTTGTAATTTTGATTATTTCATCATATTGATAGTTCTTCCTTTATTGAATAAATAATAAATTGAATTTGTACTTTACATAAGTAGAACAGTGATAACGCAGACATGCTTTTTTTTAAATTGTCTAATTGAGTGTTATTATCTAATCGAAAAATTATTTATTGAACAAAAATTTTGCATTTTGCAATTTTATACAATAATCAAAAAATAAAGGAATAAACAAATTACAAAAAAGGTACTACCAATCCACAACAAGTTTCGTCAAGTAACTTAAACTAGAAACAATACTACTATTATTAAATGAGAGCGTTATTATGATGCTCCTGAGAGGAAGGGCTACGAAATAGCCCGAAACATGTCGAGCTAAACTCGGTATAAGACACAGAGTTATAATATAATTTAATATGAGTGAGTCTCACGGTAGTTTCATGTTCAAAATACTACTATTGTCTAATTTGTAATGCGAGTGTTCTATAACTTTTTACGAATAGTGATAAAATGATTTTATTTCTATTTTGAAATAATTACGAATTCGCGGCAAAATCGCCTTGCTTTTAGGTCAATATCGCCAGTATGATAAGGATCTAAATAAAAAAGTGGCATTACAATCTCATTACGTAAATTTTATTGAGTAATAAAAATCGACGGAAGTTTTCGTCATCAAATCGAGCCGGAGCCGTCGCAAGAGCCGTCATGTGCATACGAGGCGCCAGCGCAAGCTCTCCTGGAAATATTGGAATGATAAATGGATAAAAAATGGATATTCGACCAAAAAATTTACCACACTAAGGTTCAATGTCATTTGTAGCGCTTAAAACGTCAAAGCCTATTTTCATTCACAATTCAATATGACAATGAGCCTTAGCAGTCGGCGTGATTGAATTGTATATTCATGCAAAATTAGTTTTCTTGTACTAACGGTCTCTGAGCTTACCCGCGGACAGACAGACAGACAGACGGACGGACAGACATGGCGAAACTATAAGGGTTCCTAGTTGACCATGGAACCCTTAAAAGGCTGTTAGGGTGTCCGAAGTTGTAAGTTATTTAATTAACACCACAGAATTAACACCTTGTATGTGTGCGGAAAGCACAAGACCGGTCTGAGAGGAGAGCCTTGGGGGAGGCTATGTCCAGCAGTGGACGTCTTTCAGCCGACATGATGTTGATGATGTGTGCGCTTCCAATCCGTACTGAAAATTGTGGCCCGAGCCCTTCGGCCACTTTGGAAACCAAAGGTTCGACACCAGTTTAGAAAACAGAATTATTTTTCTTTTTCGGAAACCTGGTTTCGAATGAAGAAAAATAATTCTGTTTTCGGTTACCCATACAGAACATAGAATCTTCTTTTGAAACTCAATCACAAATTTAAATTTCCCAATTTTAAACGACACAGAAACATAGGTAGGTTTAGGTTATGTTAAGTTTACATCGGCCACGCTCACGCGGAGCTCCGTCAATCTGTGTCGATTCTGATTGAAAAAAAAAACACTACTGTGAAAATAAGCTTCAGTAAAAAAACAGAAGTCGATCCCTGATCATAGTTTCATGCAAGAACAAAAAATGTTCGTTCGTAACTTTCTGGTATCGTATAAGAAAAAAATAGTTTTCTTTCGAAACTAGGTTTCCGAAAAAGAAAAAAAACTGTTTTCTAAACTGGTTGCGACCCTTTGGTTTCCAATGGCCGAAGGGGCCCGAGCCTTCTTAATCTGAGAGGAGACCTGTGCCCAACAGTGGGACTTGTATAGGGTGGGTTGAAGTGTATGTTCACGCTAAAGCAGTGGACTTACGTGCAGTTATTGCTGTATGTCACATTTCTGACGGAACACACAGGGCTGTACTCCTCAGTGCACAAACAACGGCGCCCTGCAACCATCGCCGCAGCTCCAACAAAAAATATTACCAAAAAACCTAGAAATAGACGCGTTTAAATTACACGTTTATTTATAAATTATAATAATAGGCTACTAATTCTATATATTCCGTCAGATAAGTTATCAAGAAATCTCCATCATGCATACTAATATTTTAAATGCGAAAGTGTGTGTGTTTGTATGTTTGTCCGTCTTTCACGTCGAAACGAAGCCACGAATCGACGTGATTTTCGGCATAGAGATAGTTTATAGGTCAGAGAGTGACATAGGCTACTTACAGAACAGCGCGCGATAACCGAATTATTTACTAAACATTACAAATCAGTACAATAAGTTACTAATTCTTCATTTTAATTAATTAGTCACCTTAATAAATTAGAGATATAAAAAAAAAATCTTAACAAAAACACTTACCAAATAAAAATCTCATGTTGATTTTATATTTTATAAGCAGTTCAAAAAAAAGAATGGCCTGGGTTTAATTCTGCGAATGTCTGTAAAAAAAATACTTTTTGCCTTTTATATATAAGTCTGTTAAAACATTTGTTCAGGTGCAAGATTAATGTTGTCAGTGTATCATATAAAAAAACATACGATATACGCGCAACCGCAACTAATTCACGTTGAGGTGGTGCCATACAATAAACATGGGTGGATCTGTTGTATATTTTAAAATTATATATATATTTTTTTTATAAAACGGTGGAATTACTGATAAGCGCGAGTAAGTATCAGGTTAACGCATTCACTGCCACCGACGCACATATGCGTTTTAGGAACTCCGCCCAGTGCCGCTGTCATAATTATTCATACATTTGAACGCACATGTGCGTCGGTGGCACTTGTGGAAGTCAGATGGCAGTGAATGCGTTAAAAAAATCCGGGCACTGGGCAGAATAGTAAATATTTCGTTGAGTTTCTCGAATAACTTAATATTTTACGGACGTTTGGGCCAAGTAGGTACGATGCGGAGGAGTAATGATTACTTGTTTTATTTATTTAATTGCACGTAATATTAATTCTCTAATAAGTTGAAATCTTATTTAAAGTTAAGACCATTTTATGCCCTTAACGAATATTTTGCTAAAATATTTGCACTGATTCGTGGTAAATGCTTGCTTTGTCTATATGTAACTCATCTACCTATACTTATTTCATCCGTACTTTATTGTATTTAATTTAATTTTTGATTGCGTACGTACATTATTGTATTTTCTGGTAGTCCAAAGATTTTGTAAATTATAATTGTACCTCTTTTGACATTATTAATAATATTTATGAGAAGTGTAAAGATGTGTAGTGACTTATAATGAACAATTAGAATAGAATGAATACTTTCCATTTGTCAGATTTCGGGCACGGAACCCTAAAAAAGTTTATTAATGATAACAAGGTGTTTATTGAGTTAAAAAAAATGAGACAGCTGAACCAACAGTAGAATAGTAGGTATAATTTGTAATGGGGCTGAGAACATTGTTTTCATAACAAGTCCAATTTCAGTCACTTGTCGTGATCGGATTGACTTAAATAAATACGGGACAATTTACACAAACTGAACTGCAATTGCTCCCAAAGTAAATGAGATTATTGAAATCATTTACTTTAAAGAAAAAAGTAAAACCGAAACGCAAAAAAAATAAAAAAGTACTTAACAAAAAATGGAACAGACCACAAAACCCTTGAAAATATTTTTCTAGGTACCTACTAGCTCGAAGTCGGTGACTCAGCACGACCCAGCACAACACGACAGATTAATGTAAATGCTGCTTTAGATTGTAGACAACGCCGCTTATGTACCTTGTCACGATGCACATAGGCGATCGCTGACATCTTAGTTAGCTCAGCTCAAGCTAGATGGCGCTTTCCTCTATAAGGAATCTCTGAGCAGATTGGCGGACGAACTCTAGAGGTCGCCACCGTAGTTTTCTCTTGACTTATTTATTTACGTAATAATATGTATTTAATATTTATTTATTATCTACTTATTTATTTATAAAAGTAGGCATTTTATTACACTCATTTACTACACGAGTTTGTACGACTAAATATATCTATAACCAACTCACCCTTGACCGTTTTTGTCGGCCAAGGGGGGTGCTGTCGATCAGCTGTGACCGGGGGAATTCTAACTGTAATATTCTCGCCCTTAAAAGCTGAAGCACAGCTGTAAAACAGACATTCAACAGCTCACACTACACTAAACAGCTCTCTCGAAAGCTCCATACGCCCAGACTTGGGCACCTCCGTACGGCTTCAACTTCCACACCTCCGTACGGCTTAAACTTCCAAACCTTCGTACGGCTTACAAGCTCCGTACGACTACAGCTTTCTCCGCTCTGCACGGCTACAACTTTCAAAGCTCCGTTCGGCTACAGCTCTCACGGCTCAGGCGGCTCCTTTACGCCCTAACCTGACACTAAGCCCTGACGGCCTTAACTTCCGGAGTACTGCACATCCTTCCTGGCTCGTCCAAGACCCTGATCGTTCCGGCGTGGAACACTTGTCCAGGCTGCTCGTCCTGCCGCCCTAAGGCCCCTTTTGACCTCGGCACCGACGACCACTCAGCTGGACCAGGCCCCCTGCTGTGGCCAGCCTCTTCGCTCCGGGTTCTTCTCTCCGACTCCAGGGAAGTGTAGGCCAGTGAGACCGAATAATCAGAACCACCTCTCAATAAAATCGCTTGAACTTACTACCTGAGATTCTCGTAATACTTTTACTTTTAATTTTGTCAAACTAGGCCTGTTATTTTTTGTCTTCAATTTTTAATTAAATAATTATTAAAAAGTCTTATTGTTTTACTCAAAGAATAACTTACTAGGCCTCCTTTAAGGTCAAACCTCCCTCAAGAGGTCTGCCCTTGACAACCTACTCCCCGTAAACCGGCGCGAACCGGTTTAAATCGGCTTAAACCCGCTGCAGCCGGTTATTTGATTTGAATTCTTTCTATTTGCAAAGTTTAAAGGAGAGATTGCGAAGTCTTATTTTGTTGCAAAAAATGTGGAAGCTATTAATTGAATCAGAGTTTACTTTGTTTAAACCATTTTTCTGCCGGGTGCCCATACAGATTCAACAATTGTACATTTTACTGCTGGGCATAGACCTCTCCAAATAGGCTGTAGTTTGTAGTTCCCACACGGTCCTAGCGCGGATCAGGAAGGTTTAACCAGGTCGTCCATCTATCTCATTGGTCTCGTCTATTATGGTTAGAACTAAAATCAAATGATGAAATTAATATAGTTTCAGATATAAATTACTTTATGACAAATGGAAATTATAGAAAACGATACATTATGACAAATAAAATTCGGGTAAACAATGGAGAATCTTTAAAAAGAATATTCCCAATTCAAAAGTAGGAGATTGACCGCGAACCAACAAATCTACTTGAGAGACCAAACCAATGTATCATCAGCATATTAGGTACATAACCTAATCAGCAAAAGTTGGAAAACCCCCGACTTTGTCACTTCAAAGTTCACTATCTCAAAAACGGCTAAATCGATTTTGATGAAACATGTCTAAAAACCATCGCTAGAAAACTTTATTTCAAATAAAAAAAAAACGCATTCAAATCGGTCTACCCGCTTAAGAGCTACGATGCCACAGACAGACAGACAGACAGACACAGCGGTCAAACTTATAACACACCTCTTTTTGCGCCGGGGGTTTAAAAAGCCTTTTTCACACTGGTCGTTATTCATACCAGTGCCCTTAGTGTAAGTTTTCGGTCACAAAATACGTCTCGATCGCGTTCGCGTTAAAATCTCAATTTGTATGGAAACACGAACATTGCAAACGTTCCGCTAGAGGCGCTGTTCGTGTTTGCATACAAATTGAGATTTTAACGCGAACGCGATCGAGACGTAATTTGTAACCGAAAACTTACACTAAGGGCACAGAACACGAGGCAATTCGTTTACATTTTGCACACTCGGTGCGTGTGAGCGACGACTTATTTATGGCTATGTTCCCGTATGTTGTTGGCATGTGTAGAATATGCGTTTTTAAAAGGCTTTATTTACATACAACGGCAAATATGGCGTCTGATATGTATGTTTAGGCCGGATAGGTAAATATTGTGACGGGAAGATATAGTTATTTTTTGGGTCCGTCCGACTCGGAACTCTTTTAATACCTCTACACTGTCCGTCTGTCTGTTTTTAACCCCCGACGCAAAAAGAGGGGTGTTATAAGTTTGACCGCTGTGTGTGTCTGTCTATCTGTCTTTCTGTGTCTGTCTGTGGCACCGTAGCTCTTAAACGGGTGAACTGATTTGAATGCAGTTTTTTTATTCGAAAGCAAGTTTTTAGCGATTCTCAGATAATTATGTTTTATCTAAATCGGTTCAGTCGTTTTTGTGATATTGAACATTGAAGTGACAATGTCGGGGGTCTTCAAATTTTTGTTGGTTAGGTTAGGTTATAATATCTGTCTTTTACAGGGCTGTGGTAGGGCTGTGCTTGACAACTGAGAACTATAATAAATAAAAAAACTAAAATTAGACTTCTACTGCCGCTAAAATTACAAATTAATTTAGAAAATTATTGAGCAGTTCCCAGCCGATTAAAAGAAAACACACATTTTAAATAATATTTGCCTTAACTATACAAACATTTTACCTACATTTGGCTTTATCAGATTAGGAATTTAAACTTTTTATGAAAAAGCAAAAGGCCAACCGTTTCCTGTAAAAACATCCTTTCATAGGCTTAAAAAGCGTTATTTTTCTCAAAAATATGATATCTTCTGTGCTAAAATCAGCAGAGACAATTTCGAAATGTCCCAGCCATCACATAAATCAAAATGACGTGTATGCCTGTATATTTATCATCGTTATCCCTAACGCGTCTTTTGAGAGCTTAGGTCAGCTTAAGTTAAGGGTTAATTAAACTTGATAATTAAATATTTATGTTATAGCTGTGTGAGACCCAGTAAGGGTATACATGTCTAACACTTAGTTAAATTTAATAATCCTACTAATATTATAAACTCGCTGCTGCCCGCGGCTTCGCCCCCGTTCCAGTTTTTAATTTTGTTCAACACAAACGTCAAGACATGACGATAAAGAATACAGAAAAAAGTTGTCAAATTTGGTGCAGTCGTTCGGAAGTTATGCGCGTACATTACATTTCGGCGATTCATTTTTAGGGTTCCGTAGTAGTGCTAACGGTCTCTCAGCTTAACCGGTCTGTCTACGGCTAAGCTCAGAGACCGTTAGTACTGGAAAGCTGTAATTTGGCATAAATATACATAATTATTATCAGTCATAAAAAAAATTTTTTTAGGGTAAACGAAAAATGGGGTGTTTTTTTTTTCTCGACTAGCCCTATAGTGTGGGGTATCTTTGGATAGGTCTTTTAAAACCATTTTGGAGGTCGCCCAGACGATTTTTCGGTTTGGTGATCTTTTGCGAAATATTCAACTTGAAAGTGCAAATTTTCATTAAAATCGAGCGTGCGTCCCCCCGGCCTCTAAAATCTAAACTGTTGGGTGGAGAAATTCAGGATGGTAGTAGGATATCATATTTCGAAGAAAAACTTGGAAGATTCCGTATACAATACGAAATCCTTAGAAAAATATTATACTTCATTTTTTCGTAATGGCTACGGAACCCTATCTTGGGTGTGTCCGACACGCTCTTGGCCGGTTTTTGTTTATATAGAAGAAGATGGAGGTTAAATGTCTCTACCCACTATATCGTATCATACCATGACCTTAGGAGCGTGTTAGGCAAAAATATATTCTCTGTACTTTCAAAAAAAAAGTATGATAGTATGCCCACTAGCACATTTCTTAACCAATGAGGGCTATCGCGTATGAATTCGCCGCTAGAGGCGCTAGTGTAGCGTGAGGTCTCCGAAAAGTCAACTCTCATAGTTTTTGGGTGAGCTACGCGGGTTTATTTATAATTAGAATAATTTTGTGAATATTTTGCATTACCTGAAATTAATTATGGCAATGATGCGTTACGGGGCAATGAATGTCTGTATTTTGAGACAGTTTTGTCTTTCGAAAACTTATGTCCTCCCTTTTTTCCGAACACAACGGGACTACGCAACACTGTGGTTGCTCGATATTTTTATGGTGCCTACGGTTTTAAGGTGTATTAAATATGATTTTAATCTAAACTTTGTTTTCACGCCCGAAATAACAGATTTTGAAAGCCACACTAAAAACCTCACGCAACAGTGGCGCCACCTAGAAAGTCAAAAAACGATAGCCCTCATTGCCGCCGTTGCGTGCCATCCACGGAGCGTCGAAAACGGTGCCGATAAGAAGCGTATCGGCCTTTGACATGTTGTGTCTGAAACGTTCCTAGTACGGTCATAGTAGAGACCTGAAAAGTGGCAACGCAACAATTAGCTTATTCAGTAGCTTAATTCACTATCCCAATTAATTAACATTGTTTTTGTTCCAGGTAAGTAACTCCGAGCAATATGCAAATGGCGGACCTCGTTGGAATTATAGTGGGGTAATATTCTAGTTTTATGTATTCATACAGTGCAGTTTGCTGAACAGATAACCTAGTTTTACGTTGTAGATACAAGGCTCCATTTCCACCAGAGATGTGCAGGGATGAATGTGTTTTTACGTTTCCGGAGCCAAAATGGCAAAAACGGAACCCTTATAGTTTCGCCATATCTGTCTGTCTGTCTGTCCGTCCGTCCGCGGCTTTGCTCAGGGACTATCAATGCTAGAAAGCTGTAATTTTGCACGAATATGTATGTAAACTATGCCGGCAAAATGGTAGAATAAAAAATTCAAAAGAATTTTTTTTAGTGTACCTCCCATAGACGTAAATTGGGGGTGTTTTTTTTTCTCAGCCTAAACTTGGAAGATTCCGTATAAAATACGAAATCCTTAGAAAAATATTACTCATTTTTTTCGTAATGGCTACGGAACCCTATTTCGGACGTGTCTGACACGCTCTTGGCCGGTTTTTTTTCATGAATAGAAACGCTTCATTTACCTAGCTTTGCTCCGCTGTTTCCACCAGAGATGTGCTGTGCGAGGAGATGACGAGGAAATGGAGCGTTTCTATTGGTTCATGAAAAACAGAGACCTGTGTTTTCGCCGAGTTTAATTACGCAGATTTCCGTTTCTCGCTTTGGCCTGTCCATTGCTACGTCAACGTAGCAGCCTGGATGGACGGATGATTAAAGCTGCAGGCTCACCGGTGGATGCAGGCTGCTTCCATTTGAAGCCACTGGGGGTCCATGGGGTGGGATCCTTTCCACTGCCATAATTTTATAAGGCATAATGTAATGTTTCTCATAATTATATTGTTAGTCATTTTTTTCCCCGCTGAAACCATGCCGTTGAGCAGCAGAGAGTAAGACAGCCGGTGAAATTACTGGCACGTGAGGTAGCCCATCTTAGGCCTATAGGTTGGCAACGCGTCTGCAATACCCCTGGTGTTGCAGATGTTTATGGGCGGTGGTGATCTCTTACCATTAGGAGACCTACTTGCTCGTTTTCCATCCAGTCGAATAAAAATAAATAAATACATTTTTGATAAATTTTTAAATGGTCATCATGTAGAACTTGTTAGTAGTAGTAGTAGTTAGTTGTAGTACTTGTTATAGCCTAAATTGAATAAAGATATTTGACTTTGACTTTGAACTCTATAGGTTAGGTTAGGTTTGTTTTTATAACAATTCTGCAAAATAAATGGTTTCTGAGAAAAAAAAGTTATGTCAAACATTACATTATGACTAATATGACATTATGACTAATATTACATTATGACTAACAATTTTCGACAAGTCGATATAGACCCCTATGGGGCTCTATATCCAACAGTAGACGTGCTATAGCTGCTATGATGATGATGATTGTTTTATTAAGAATGCGGCCAGAACATTACAGAATGTTAAAATAAAAAAAACCGGCCAAGAGCGTGTTGGACACGCCCAAAACACAACTTTTGCTACTTTGGGAGCGATTATTTCCGGAAATCTTCACTTAATCAATTTTTTTTTGAGAAACCTTAATCTTTTCAAAAGCGCTGTCGAACTACGTGCCACACGTTGAAGCGAGTTAAAAAAAAACAATTTCTGTTACGTATATGGAGTGCCTCAGCTATAAATATTTATTTTTGTAATTTAACTACAAAACTAAATAGCGGCTTTGACAAGACATCTGTACTCCAAATTTCATTGATATACATCTTGTAGTTTTCGAGTAAAATGCCTGTGACATACGGACGGACGGACAGACAGACGGACTTGACGAAACTATAAGGGTTCCGTTTTTGCCATTTTGACTCCGGAACCCTAAACAGCCACTGCTGCCGCAAAACTAAACTAAACGGAAGAGGATCGCGTGCTCACGCGAAAGTGCTACTGCAAATACTGCAGCCATGCAAAAACCATATTATGCGACACTCCTTGGATTGCTGCATCAAGTTACTCTACAACTATTCACATATAGGAAAATTGCGCTGGTAGCGTTACATTGCACGGCTGTGGGTGCAACGATTTCACCCGTCGCACGACCAACGACTTTTTTGGGTAATTTTGGACTAGTACGTTATGTTAAGCCGTGGTGGCCTAGTGATTTGACCTATCGCCTCTCAAGCAGAGGGTCGTGGGTTCAAACCCCGGCTCACACCTCTGAGTTTTTCGATATTCATGTGTGAAAACATGAAACCTGCACAAACCTGCGAAGCAAATCAATGGTGCGTGTGAAGTTCCCAATCCGCACTGGGCCCGCGTGGGAACTATGGCCCAAGCCCTCTTGTTCTGAGAGGAGGCCTCTGCCCAGCAGTGGGACGTATATAGGCTGGGATGGACGTTATAAAGGTTGATCGAAACTAGTAACAAAAATTGACTAATTACGACTAACGCGCCACTGTGGCGCGCAGGGCGTTCGACGGGTTAACTACTCATATAATCAGAAGTCTTGCTTAATTTTGAACACACACAAATCATTCACTCACTTCTAAAATCGAGTTTACCTCGTCACGTTTCGGGCTAATTTGTAGCCCTTCTTCCTAGGAGTAACGCGACTCGGTGGCTGTCGCTCTGTTTGCGCGATTACCCAGTGGCGTAGCTACCGGAGGGCTAGACGGGGCAGTGCCCCGGGGTCCCCAAGCTCAGGATCCCTCGGACTCTGACTTACAAACTATAAATGACAAATCTGGAGTACGTCGAAATCGGAACACGACGAATACGGAACTGATTCAATAATTTATTTACAATTTGTATTTAACCACGAACTTTGGACGCCATACATTCCCGTCACATATTTTTTATATAGATATTTTTATATTTACACTGTAATTTACTGTGCTTGCTGATCCGCGCTCTCCATTCTAGAACTTTTCGGCCCCAGCGGCCATCTGTTCTCCGTGCTATGGCCTGGCCATTGCCGCTTCAACGAGCTAATTCTCTTGGCTATGTCGTCGTGTAACACCCTTTAGATACGGAACCCAAAGAAGCAGTGTTTAAGCCAACACTTTGTCTGAACAAGCTGAAGGGTTTATCTAGTAAAATACGTGTTACGTGCATCTGGCACTGCTCCAACGAATTCGTAGACAAATAACAGCGATCGGATTCGTAGACGAATAAGCCACGGTGGCCGAGTGGTTTGACCTATCGCCTCTCAAGCAGAGGATCGTGGGTTCAAACCCCGGCTCGCACCTCTGAGTTTTTCGGAATTCATGTGCGAAATTACATTTGAAATTTACCACGAGCTTTACGGTGAACGAAAACATCGTGAGGAAACCTGCACAAACCTGCGAAGCAATTCAATGGTGCGTGTGAAGTTCCCAATCCGCACTGGGCCCGCGTGGGAACTACTGCCCAAGCCCTCTCATTCTGAGAGGAGGCCTGTGCCCAGCAGTGGGACGTATATAGGCTGGGATTATTATATTATTATTATAACAGCGATGTACTTAAATTTGTGAGTCGCGATGTCAATGATACTAGTGGTTAAACTTGAATTAACTTAAACTGAACGTTATAGCAAACACTGATGACCTAAGAATTGGTTAGTTTCTTGGGTAAAAAGTAATCAGAAATCAGAAAATATCAGAAAAAAACGGCCCAGTTTATTATATGATGTAACTAAAAATTTATGCTTTTCTCAATTTTACCTTTATCTGTGCTATAAGACGTTGCTTCGTACCAAATTTCAAGATTCTGAGTTCACGGAAAGTGACCTGTAGGTTTTGATTCCCTTGCGAGTGTCGAAAATTTGCAGCATAAACGGCTGTATCTTAGAAGTTTGATTTTTCACAGCTCCAAGGGACAGTTTAGACCTGACTATTTGATATAAATTTCAGCTTGTGTTCCCGAGAAAAGGGATCCCTCTGTTGCCTCGAACACGAAATATACACAAGGCGCATTTTCTACACGTAAAAAAAGGTGGACTGACTACATCCTCACTCAAAGGTCCACTGACAAACTATCACAAAATAGAAGAACCCTCTTCTTGTCTCAATGAGTATGAAGTGAAGATTTTCACTGAAAGAACATCCTCACAACGACTTGACCGCAGTTTTTAATCCAATCCTCTGCGACCACGATCCAATCTCCCATCAGGGACCGAAGCTAATGGGCTAACTTTGAGGGACTATTCGAGAACAATACTTAATCAATTTTATATGCACGACTTCCATCTTAACTAGATAATTGCTTGATATACTTTCAAGCCGGGGTTCAAACCCCGGCTCGCACCTCTTGAGTTTTTTAAATTCCTGTGCGAAACTACGTTTGAAATTTATCACGAGCATTACGGTGAAGGAAAACATCTTGAGGAAACCTGCACAAACCTGCGAAGCAATTCAATGGTGTGTGTGAAGAAGACGTATATAGACTGGAATGATGATGATGATGATACTTTTCGAATATAATGCATAACTGCCACAATTTTTTTTAAGATTTATTTTATGCCACAGTTGTAAAGGATCAAAAAAGGAGGGTGGCGTGGGTTACGATGTGAGCGTAGCGAACAGCGTAAGATGAAGACGCCAAGAGTTTTTTTACGCAAACCTAAAACGCAACCTTATCTTATTATCCTCTTTTCGGTTAATTTCGTGTGTTTTTATGTACAATAAAGAGTTTTACAATACAATACAATACGACCTGTAAAATATGTATAATGTAATCTGATACTAAACAAACTATTGTCAGGTTTTCAGTTATTAACACCTTTTAACTTTATCTGTGAAGTTCTTCTTCGAGTTTTGATTAGGTAATATCAAAGATAAAAACACTGAAATGTACTTACTAATAAAATGTCACTAGACCTAAGTAAAGTTCTGATACAACCCTTCTAAAACACATTACATTTAACATCTTTAAACTATATTTTTTCTAAGCCTCTATTTAATGCGCGAGTACATCATCCTCACAAGCTGCTACTTTGTAAGGAAACGGTTGAAAATAATACGAAACAAATCATAAAAATAAGGGCATATTTCTTTCATAAAACAGGGAAAGAAAATTACAAACACGTACTATTACTGTCTTAAGGAAAACAACAGGGAAATCTTAATGTCGTAACAACATACGCAGCTAATGCTATGTTATGTTTAAATCTGCCGTTCGTTTTACCTGAATAAAAAAAGCTTAAATAAGAGGATTACTTTTTTGGGGTTTTATATCTCAAAAAAAGGAACATTTATAGGGTCTGTGTTGTCCTTTTGTCTATCAGGTCTGCTACCTCTTAAAGCAGTAAAAAAAAAGCTTCTAAATCAATGCAATTAAAAAATACAGTCATTAAAAGGCGTTACCATACAAATTGCCGTAACCAGATAAGAAATAGGGTACTTTTATACTTAAATATTTCGTATGAAGTATGAATATGAACATTTGATACGACACGACGGCTTCTTCAAAACAATTTTGGAAGGAAAGATCGAGAGGAAGAGAGGAAGAGGTCGACCTAGGCGCAGCTACATCGATCAGATAAGGGAGAAAGTCGGCGTCACGTCGTATCAAGAGGTCAAGAGGATGGCTCAAAGGAGGGATGTGTGGAAGATACTCCACCGACAAGAGTATAACTATAACTATTAAGTTAAAGAAGAAGAAGAAGAGATAAATTGTCTGTAACATACATATTGTATTGTTGGTGTTGGTATAGCACACTCAATAAGAAAATTATGATTATCTTAATATTCTATGGCTAGTGTTAATTCTAGGTAGAGTTACCACATGTAATGACCTCCTCACCTAGGAATGGTGGAGCAGACGAATCCTCGAATGGAGACCACGGACGGGAAAACGTAGTGTCGGGCCCCTGAAGCACGATGGACGAAACGACCTTAAGGGGGTCGCTGCCGGCGGATGGATGCGAGGGCTGAAGACAGAGTGTTGTGGCTCGCCATGGAAGAGGCCTATGTCCAGCAGTGGACTGCAGTAGTCTGATGATGATGGATGGATGTATTTTAATAACAGAGTTCCGAACCGGTAGTAGATTTTTTCTTGACATTCATAAGTCCTTGTTATAGCCTAAATTGAATAAAGATACTTTGACTTTGACTTTGAATATTGAAAGTAACATTTTAAAATAGTTTAAATTTTTCCCGGAATAAGACCGTTGTATGTGAATCAGAACGTACGGTAATTGGGTAATAGATGTACCCGCAAAACCGTGTTTAACGTACCTACATGGAAACGTGTACAAATGTACCCCTGTTACGAGTACTTGTATCCTTGTGCTAGGTACATGTTACATTAATTTCAGATCATTAAGCGTAATTAAATACGTCGGATTTATAATGACTGTGGATTTTATTTATCTACTTAGTTACTTTAAAATACAGTTTTTATCTGATTTTTTTTTATTCGACTGGATGGCAAACGAGCAAGTGGGTTTCCTGATAGAAAGAGATCGCCACCGCCCATAGACACCTGCAACACCAGGGGGATTGCAGATGCGTTGCCAACCAAGAGGCCTGAGATGGGATACCTCAAGTGCCAGTAATTTCACCGGCTGTCTTACTCTCCACGCCGAAACACAACAGTGCAAGCACTGCTGCTTCACGGCAGGAAGCGAGCAACATGACACATGACTTTTTATTTATTTTTGTGATTTGTTTTTAAATGCCTTCATTTAATACCCTACTCGATAGGTTTGATTAAAAAAATTTTTAGAAGACACAATTTGGCGTCAAGTATCCGCCATTTTAATTTTTTAAGAATCTCATGTACTCAGTGTCACTCGCGTCATTAAGACGAACCCAATGACGTATTATTTATCAAAATCGGTTCAGCCGTTGAGTAGTTACGAGAGGACATATGAATAGACATACATACATACGGGTCAAACATAACCCTCCTTCTTCGCAGTCGGGTAAAAATAACATCCACTCTTAAAAGATTTGCAAAAGCACCTGGTTGACACATTTAGAGACCGCCAGTTATCTGCTTTCTCTCAAATAATTAGTATAGCCATCCAACGAGGAATCGCTGCCAGCCTTTGGCACAATGCCACAGGGACTAGTTCAAGATTTAATTTAGTTTTAGGGAGTTTTATTTTTATTTAGTAATTTAATTTCTATTTTTTTGTTTCATGTAAAATTTTTGTGTGATTTCTTTTTTGTTATCGTTTTACGCGACTTTAAAACATTGTAATTGCTCTTTACTTAAATCTCCGATACTCCAAAGCTTAATTTCAATCTGTTTATCGCATTATTTATTTCTTCTTTATCTTTTTGCAGCACCTCAATTTATTTATTATTTCAGCAGAAAGTTTTTTTTTTCAAATAACAAAATATTATGTTAACATGAATTACAGTACAATATTACAGAAAATATTACGCAAGAAATTACAGGGATCTATATAGATAACGTTTGGTGGAAGTGTATAATGCCGCCTCCGTCAAAAAATGAAAAGGAAAAAATAAAAATTTATTGGAAATGTATAATAGTCTCAGAATTAAGGTAGGAAAAAATAATGTTTACTCATATTGATACGCTGTACTAACTTATGTCATTATGTTTCTTCTGAACGCCATATATAAATCATAAATATATTGCAGCAGACGCTGAAGTTGACTCTCTTCGTAGATTGGAATTTTCCTAGCAGTGTTACTATTGTATTGCATTTGTACTCACAGGCAATTCACTTGTGAGTTTATTTCTTTGCGAGCTATATTCGGGACCGTGTTTTTTTTATATTTTTGTTAACTTTGACATATTTTACCAAATAAAAAAAAGGATATTTGTCAGATTTTTTTTTTGCATTGGTCAAATTGTGAAATTCACAAATTTGATGAGTAACTTTGACTTGACACATAAGAACGATATCAAAAAACTTTTTTCCACGCACGACTAAAATATGGAACCAGCTGTCCAGTGTATCCAAGCGGTACAGCTGAGGGATCTTTATAAAAGGAGCCTATCAGTCTCTCAAAGGGCCGGCAACGCACCTGTGATACCCCTCGTGTTGGCAGGTGTCCATGGGCGGCGGCGATTGCCTCCTATCAGGTGACACGCGTGCTCGTTTGCCCCTCTTATATAAAAACGATGCCAATTTATTGTTTTGAAGTCTCTTTCTCCCTGTCTTAAAAATGCTGCTTCCTTCCGGGTTTCATATGTTTATGCTGTACTGCTGTAGTTATTGACATGTGAATTGCATTAAATAAATAAATTAGCTGAGCCAGCGTACAGTCACCAGCACCAATGTCTGACACAACATGCATAAATATCTGATACGAGTCTATTTCTAGGGCCGGAAGGACGTTTCAGATATTTTTGCACACTCCGCTGTGGCAGATATTAATGCTGGTGACTGTACAATTTGCCTAGGAGAGGGGCACTGGATATACTTGTACACTCGTACAACTGAATCGTGATCCACTGTGGAACCTTTTCGTAGAAAAAATCTTAGTGACATCGCATTGCTTGACAAGGGCATTTATTGTGACGCTTATTGTGAGAACGTTCTACGGTGGGTCAGCAATCAAATGGTTCGACCGTACAGTCACCAGCATTAATATCTGCCACAGCGGAGCGTGCAAAAATTTCTGACACGTAATATCGGCCCTAGAAATAGAGTCGTATCAGATATTTATGCACGCTTGTTGTGTCAGATATTGGTGCTGGTGACTGTAGGTACATAGCTACGAATACAAAGTTGTCTTGATCGGCTTTTTCATTCTATATATCGTCATCCTTCTGTTCATTGTTAGGAAGTTTATACAATGGCTTCCCGTAGTTGCCTTCTTCAACAATACTTACCGACGCTGTGTTAGCGAACGGCTTGTTCGAGAACTGCTGTTATTGTTCGACATTCGAGAGGGAATGATTTAATTAAAAGGTGAACAGGGAAACTGTTAGGTTTCGAGTATTTGCTTTGCCTTCGACGAGGCAGGTAAAGATTGTTTCGTCTTAATGTGAGTGGGACTCGTGCACCGATGGTTAGGTTCTGTGAAAATTTTATTTAGAACTAGCTGTTGCCCGCGGCTTCGCCCCCGTTTCTGTCTTTTTTAGGGTTCCGGAGCCAAAATGGCAAAAACGGAACCCTTATAGTTTCGCCATGTCTGTCTGTCCGTCCGCGGCTTTGCTCAGGGACTATCAATGCTAGAAAGCTGTAATTTTGCTCGGATATATTAACTATGCCGACAAAATGGTACAATTAAAAATTGTAAAAAAAATTTTTAGGGGATTTTTAGGGCAGGATTATTTCATCACACCCTATAGTGCGGGGTATCGTTGGATAGGTCTTTTAAATATGGGGTTGCTAAGATGATTTTTCGATTCAGTGATTCGTTTGCGAAATATTCAACTTTAAAGTGCAAATTTTCATTAAAATCGATCGCCCCCCCCTCTAAAATCTAAACTAGAGGGTGGAAAAAATTGAAAAAAATCAGAATGGTAGTAAGTATATCAAACTTTCAAGAAAAACTATAACGGCTAAGTTTGCTTGAGATTAATTAGTAGTTTATGAGTAAATAGCAGCCTAAGGTATAAAATACACCTAAACTTGGAAGATTCCGTGTAAAATACAAAATCCTTAGAAAAATATTACTTATTTTTTTCGTAATGGCCACGGAACGCTATTTAGGGCGTTTCCGACACGCTCTTGCCCATTTTTTTAATTTTATTTAGCATAAACTTTGTCCTGACAATAACGAATACAACAAAAAATAATTATCCAATTCGCTGACGTTGTTCGAAAGTTAGGCGCGCAACCCTTAAAGTTTCACCATGTCTGTCCGTATGTCTGTCTGTCTGCCTGTCAGTCTGTCCGCGGGTAAGCTCAGATACCGTTAGTACTAGAAAACAGTAATTTGGCATGAATATATACATATTAGTCACATCGACAAAGTGGTACAGTATTTTTTTATGGTAAGTAAGTACCTCCCATAGACGTAAAGTGGGAGTGATTTTTTTTATCTCGACTAATCCTATAGTATGCGGTATCGTTGGATAAGTCTTTTAAAACCATTGGGGAGTTGCTAGGACGATTTTTCTATTCAGTGATCTGTTTGAGAAATATTTAACTTAAAAAGCAATTTTTCGTTAAAATTGAGCGTTTAGTAGGTTACAAATATGAAAAATTAACATGTCCAGACCTATTTAAGTTGCTAGTTTAGCCGAGTTTGCGTGCCAAGCCCAACAAAGCAAATCTTGTCATCTGTCCAAATGGAGTGAGCCCAAAACACATAACAATCGACATTTGAATTAGTTGCATAGAAGGTTTAATCTAAAGAGAGTTATTTTTAGGATAGTTTAGTATAGGTAGGTACTTCAATTGTGCCTTTACAATAATTCGTTTGTTTAAATAAATGATAATACAGCACAACTTTAACCTACAGAGCGTACAGTAGAAGTACGGCGTCACGTCACACAAAAGGATCCTTATGGGTCACATAATTCTTAAAAGTTTGTCATAATTGTATTGTTTGTCATAACATTTTTTTGTTTATATGCCTGTTAACTTTATCTTTATACTCACATCACTGAACGATTTAAATGTAATTTGATATGTGGACAATTTGATACCCTGGAGATATTGCATAGTTTCCGTAAAATAGCGATAAATTAATTTTTCGCAGACGGAGTCGCAGGAACAAGCTAGTAAGTGATTAATCCCCAATGTGTTGCAGAATTGGATAGCCCGTAATACAACTCTATCGGTTAATTTATCTATGTTGCTTATTTACTCTTAGCTTAGAGCTTAGCTATGTTTTGTTTATACTGGCCTTAGCACGCTTAAATATTTCTAATTCCATGATTATTTTACAAGCTTTTGCTCTACTTGAAATGTTTGTTAGTATAATTTACGTGTAAGTTGTACAGTCGACAAAAAGTACGGGCAGCGACTTAACGCTTTGAGCTATAAACTCTAAAAAGTTTCTCAAATGGCGATCACGGGTCAGCAAGGCAGCGTAGGACGTCCGCCCCGGGCATAAAAATTTAATGATGCGTGTGAAGTTCCCAAACCGCACTGGGCCCGCGTGGGAACTACGACCCAAGTGTTCTCATGCTGAGAGGAGTGTGTCCAGCGCAGTGGGACGTGTATAGGCTGGGATGATGATGATAATTCCATAACAAAAAAAATGTTGCACCTACGATTCGGACCGATTAGAATGAGTATAGGTAGTCATTCACGATGACGCGTACTGTGGTGTGGTTCTTATTACAATGTCTATTTCTAATTTTGACAAAATCTCGCGTCTTCGTGTATGGCACTAGGTATATAGCCTTAATAAGAGGGCGGCAAAATTTTCTCCCACCCCGGGGGCTGATACCCACGATACGCCACTGGGTTATATTCTATTCGTTCTAATGATTCAAATGACACGATGATTATGTAACTTTGTCAGGCGGTAACTAATTTTTCATCACACTTGCTCGTAAACAGTGTCGTAACATGCAGGCTACCTTGGTTGCAACCCCCCAAATAAAACCCTCGACCTTAATGTGCTTGTCATGAAACCCGTGGTCGGTAAATGAGTCATTGCCCGTACTAATTTGGTTGCCATGAAGCCCAAGGTCGGTAAATGAGTTTGTTACTGCATGGTGTGCTGCTGCTCCGTGCGCGCGCTGCACACGCACGCCATGCACATGCTGCGTATTGCCAAGAGCGCAATCAGCGGTATCGGCAATTTTTGATAAAATATTAGTTTTTCTTTTACAAATATACAATTTTACTCGCAAATGTGATGAAAAACATTGTATGTCGCACGGGCGGTATTAGAATTACGAACATCGACTCATTAAAGCCCTCAGTCTTCGACTTCGGGCTTCTAATAGACTCTCGTTCGTAATTCCTTATTTACCGCCCTTAAGACACAATGTACTATTTATTTTTTTCCAACAGAGATATAACGCTTGAAAAAATGAAATCACATTAAACCTGCTGATGTTCGAATGTTTGAACTCAAATTTGCTAAAAAATTGTTAAGTTACTGCGTAGGCACTGTGTTATATATAGATTACCTTACTTTTTTTAATGAACGCCCTTACAATGTTGTTTCAATAGACCGCAATTGCTAGTGGTGAAGGTTATCGGTAAAAATAAAAGCGGTAAAATAAACGAACTTATTAATAATTTGCAAGATTGTTCGTCAGAGTCGGAAAGTGACACTCCAAGTGTTGAATAAATTATATTTAAAAACTCAAATAAGACTTTCAGTTCGATAGCTTGA
Source organism: Choristoneura fumiferana (assembly GCF_025370935.1). NCBI lineage: Eukaryota > Metazoa > Arthropoda > Insecta > Lepidoptera > Tortricidae > Choristoneura > Choristoneura fumiferana. Next base: position 10,862,813 of record NC_133495.1, read on the forward strand.
CGTTTAAACCAACACATAATGCTATTGCCACTTTATCACTAGGTACATGCAAAAGTATCGATAGTTTGCGTAACAGTAGGAGGGACTCTAGTTCCGTCAGTTTGGCATCTGTCATTTGAAGCATGTTAGACAAATAGAATAGCAGAACTAGTGCTGGTGGTGCACTGCTTCGGCGTAAACTAACAACTGCCAACCCTGGGATCGAGTGTAGTTAATGTACGACTTGTTAATGCACGGCCTGATAATTCGCCGGATCATCATGCCATGCATTATCAGGGCGTACAAAATATTGCGCGCGCTGTTAATGTACGACGTGATAATCAGAAACTGATTTTCTCGGCTTATACAAAAAAGAGCTAATACCGAAGGCTAAGACGGGGAAAAAATGCTTCCGCGTTAGCCTTCTGAACCTATGATCCATCTTGCTCGCTCGCTTGCTTGCCATATTTAGTCATTCTATTGTCACGTGGATTCAGATTACCACGTCGTACAATATCACTACGTACATTACAGAGCACGCAATATTTTGTACGCCCTGATAATTCGCGACCATGATATTGTATGGCATGATAATCGGAAGCAATAATGCTTCGGATTATCACGTCGTACATTATGGCACGTACATCCCGAGTTGTACATTATTGCTTCCCCTTGAATCGACTCAATGTACGCCAATGCTTATGTCCAGTGGACTTCCGACGGTTGATATGATGATGATGACCATAAAAAGTTCAATATCTCAAAATTGGTTGAATCGATTTTGATAAAACATGTCTAAGAACCATCGTTAAAAAACCGGCTTTCAAATAAAAAAAACCGCATTCAAATCGGTCCACCCGTTTAAGAGCTACGGTGCCACAGACAGACACACATAGCGGTCAAACTTATAACACCCCTCTTTTTGCGTCAGGGTTTAAAAATAATACAAGTCCCCCAATTTGGATTACGCAGTACTTTCTCCCTCTCTTTATATTCAAATGGAGGGTATGTAGCAGCTATCAATTCCCCGTGAGAGCGAATGGGTGTGAGATATGAGTGAACCCGCGCGATCATAACGGGAGCGGTGTAAGTGAGGCATAGCGTATAGGGAGGCAGAGGGAGCCCTTTGCTAAAAACTAATGTTGACCCGCAGTTTCGCACGCGTAAGTCATTCGATCCAGCAGCTAAATTGAGATTATGGGATTTTTGAAAATTCCCGTGGGAATTCCCGAAAATCAAATCGAGAGACAGAGAGAGAGAGAAACATTTATTTACACATATTCGATACACATAAAAATACATTAGATGGAGAAAAAAAAATAACATCGAATAGTATAAAGTGGACCCCACTCAGCATAATGTTACGGCAAGCCGCAACGCTGTTTTTCAGTGGGACCCATTTAAAAACTAAAACATATAAAAACATACAACACACTATGACGACACGAACGCCAGCGGAAGGAAGTTCGCAACCGGAAATAATGGCAACACTCGATCAGTTTAACCATTTTCGAAATAGTTAAACCTCAACAAGTCAAACCAGGATTGTAGTGTAATATTTACATTAATTACATAAATCGTGGTTTTGATTGACTTTACATTAAAAACAATCATGTCAAATTTCATGACTCTAAGCCTAGCGGTTGTTATTTCGAGATTTTATCCCTATCCCGTGGGAATATCGGGATAAAAATAGCCTATGTGTTATTCCAGACATCCAGCAGGAAGAAGTAACAAACACACACACACACATACAAACACACAAACTTTCGCATTTATAATATTAGTAGGATAACTAACTGCCTTAAAAAAGTAAAAAAGAAAAAAAAACAAGTCTAGTATGTCGTCTAGAACTCTGTTAAGTAACTTAATTTTCAGCAGTTTACTGTTAAACTTTCAATTACTACTAGATTTGTTTTTTTTTCAACTTGATTTTTATTAATGACCTGATACAATTAATTTGCTCACCCGCGACCTTAAAATCAAATTATTCGGTTTTTATAAATAGTTTTCTTTTATTTCAAACTTTTTGATGTTGCTGTGAAAATGCTAGGTCAAAAGTGTTACAAAATACATTTTTTAAATAGACTAATTATTAGCCTTCGGTTTTAGAACAGGACCGACTAATCTCTTCCCGAGGGCGTCGTAAAAGGCGACTAAAGGACTTGAGGTAAGAGTGAGACAGCACTCTCTTTTATCAACTACAAACTCCAGACTCACTGTAGTATGGAAGGCAGGGAGAGAACCACAATTCTTTAGCCACAATTACACTGTTAACGTTGTAACGACATAAAAGATCTATTTTGTACGATAAAGTTCGTAAAAAAACCGGGCAAGTGCGAGTCGGCCTCGCGCACGAAGGGTTCCGTACCATCTATGCAACATTCATTAGAATTTAGCAGAAAACGGCAAAAACAATCACGTTTGTTGTATAGGAGCCCCCCTTAAATATTTATTTTATTCTGTTTTTAGTGTTTGCTGTTATAGCGGCCACGGTTATACATCATCTGTGAAATTTTCAACTTTATAACCATCATGGTTCATGAAATGAATGAATGGTGACAGACGGACGGAGTATTAGTAACGGGTTTCCGTTTTTACTCTTTGCGTACGAAACCATAACAAGGCGTCAATAAATACCAGTGAATCATCTGACTTATTTGCGCTGTGTAAGATATAGTATGTGCAGATTACGAGCGCATAAGGCTGATACGGTCACGGAAAGAAAATATACAAGCATTTACATACGACGTGGATCTCAAATACAGCATAAAATATGATTACTTTAGTATGTTAGCTAGGTTATATTAATAATAAATAAATAAATATCACGGGACGATTCACACCAATTGACCTAGTCCCAAAGTAAGCTTAGCAAAGCTTGTGTTATGGGTACTAAGCAACGGATAAATATAATTATATAGATAGATACATACTTAAATACATATTAAACACCCAAGACCCGAGAACAAACATTGAACATACACAGACATTGAACGTGCAATCAAAGAAACTGAATCGCTTTTCAGCGTATGCCCTTTCGCTGTAAATGTCATGTTGTCATCCCATACATCTGCCAAAGAAATACATTATAAACTCAGATATTATAAAAAGCCAAAAAGGTTCCACCGTCATTTAAAATACTGTTTCCCCAATGTTTCCCCGACTATAATATATAATCGATGCTATAATTTACCGGAAAGTTTTAATACAGTGTTTTCATTTTTGTGTTTTTGCTAGCGGCAATGTTTGTTCAACAAAAAACTGGTTCTAGGCCGATACAAAAACGTTGTTGTTTCATCAACCGTACAGGTTTTTGTAGCAAAAATATTGGGGCTGGACAGGGAAGGAAACATCTTTTAATTGATACAAATACTATACCTCTACATACGAGTACTTGTACATACGTAATTGAATTTTAAACGGGATATTAAGTTATTTATCTTCTATGTGGTTCACTAAAGTTTCGCAACTAACGTTTGGCAACCTTATTCATTTCGCAACTGTTTTAATATTTCTGAAACTCTATCGAAAATACAAACTGAGACATGGATGCACAGAAAAACCAGAAAAAGAGACCAGCGCTGATTGAGCACGGATTGCTGAGGACCTGGGTTCGATTCCCAGCGCTGGTCTCTTTTTCTGGTTTTTCTGTGCATCCATGTCTCAGTTTGTATTTTCGATATGGTTTCACGGGATACCCGTAAAAGTAACAAATTTGGAGTTGAAATAAAAAATACAAAAATACTCCAAAAAACCAATCATAATTATCCTGCTTTATATTTTCTTTTTATTTGATATAAGTCATTAAATTTCTTCTCGGGAGAAAAGGTTGAAAATCATAATTTCTGAAACTGTAAATATTTTCAGGATTTTTATAAAACTAACCTAACCTAACCTAAAAGATTTTACACATGTCCCTTAAATTAAATTAAATTAAATTAAATTCAAAATGAAAAGTTGCGAAATGAACGGATACCCTCCTAAGCTGCTACTCTTGACAAAATGGTGGTCGTTGAATGAGAGTCAGTAGCGATCTTTCTCGACGATTTTTAGAGTTCCGGAGCCAAAATGGCAAAAACGGAACCCTTATAGTTTCGTCATGTCTATCTGTGTGTTTGTCTGTCTGTCCGTCCGCGGCTTTGCTCAGGGACTATCAATGCTAGAAAGCTGTAATTTTGCACGGATATATATGTAAACTATGCCAACAAAATGGTACAATAAAAAATAAAAATAAAATCTTTAGGGTAATGTAAGTAACGGTAGACGTAAAGTGGGGGTGATTTTTTTTCTCATCCAACCCTATAGTGTGGGGTATTGTTGGATAGGTCTTTTAAAACCATTACGGCTTTGCTTATACAATTTTCGATTCAGTGATTTGTTTGCGAAATATTCAACTTTAAAGTGCAAATTTTCATTAAAATCGAGGTTCCCCCCCTTAAAATCTAAACTGGTGGGTGGAAAAATTTGAAAAAATTCGGGACGGTAGTAAGTATATCAAACTTTGAAGGAAAACTGTAACGGCTAAGTTTGCTTGAGAATTATTAATAGTTTAAGAGTAATTAGCAGCTTAAAGTATAAAGGATGAGAAAAAAAATCCCCCCACTTTACGTCTATGGGAGGTACTCTAAAAAAATATTTTTTTTTATTGTACCATTTTGTCGGCATAGTTTACATATATATTCGTGCAAAATTACAGCTTTCTAGCATTGATAGTCCCTGAGCAAAGCCGCGGACGGAGAGACAGACAGACATACAGACATGGCGAAACTATAAGGGTTCCGTTTTTGCCATTTTGGCTTCGGAACCCTAAAAAATGCTTCAATGCTACGGATATGCCCATTTATTAACCTCAAAGACGGATAGCAAAGCAATAAATAGAGTAACATTACATGCTATGCTAAATGACAGTAAATATCTGATTTGGCGACATCACTGACTTGTTTATTACCCGACTGCAGCAAATAAAGAGCAATATTAATGGCCCCGTTAAAAACATATTTGATTCTTCGGTTTATTGTTGCGGTATTATGAAAGAATTAACTTCCTTTAGTCATAAAAATGTATAAACATGTTATGAGAAAAGTTATGTTTTATCTTTGTTTGTGCTTTGACAGTTGCCTGTATAATACTAGATTGCTTTATATATACACAAGAATTGCTCGTTTAAAAGTATTAAGATATATCTAGATTTTGGTTTTCGTTATTTACACGCTTAAATTCCGGATCCGATCAGTCCTTTTTGACTCCTAATATGCTGAACCGAGTGAGTGACCAAATATAGCTCTAGATAAGGAGATATGGAAGTCAAGGGGAGAGGCTTTTGCCCACCAGTGGGATACAGTTATAGGCTTAGTATAAAAATAATGAGCAATGAGCATGAGAGCAAGCTAGGGGTTTCTTTGAAGGATAAAATCCGAAATCACATTATCCGACAAAGTACGAAAGTAACCGACGTTGCTCAGAGAATTATTTCGCTGAAGTAGCGTTGGGCTGGCCACGTCTGTCGCAGGACCGATGAACGGTGGAGCAGACGAGTCCTCGAATGGAGACGGGAGAACGTAACGGACGACCTTAAGAGGGTCGCTGGTGGCGGATGGATGCGAGGGGCTGAAGACAGAGTGTTGTGGCGCGCCATGGAAGATGCCTATGTTCAGCAGTGGACTGCTGTAGGCTGATGTTGATGGCGATGATATAAATAATAATTTTAACATGCTTAAATTCAGAATAAAAACATATTTATCTAATGGTATATCAATAATGTCTGTTCACGCACGACTAAAGTATGGAACCAACTTTCTAGGACACTGTTTCTGGAGCGGTACAGCTGAGGGATCTTTAAAAAATAAATCTATCGGTCTCTTAAACGGCCGGCAACGCTCCTGTGATACCCCTCGTCTTAGCAGGTGACCATAAAAAAAAACATTTGTACATCCTCCTTGTACCATTAATTATCTTCAAAGCATTTGCTTTTAAAATCTTCACAATAGACTCACTGGAATTTACAACAAAAGTCCAACAAGATAGCAAACTCCGGAAACCTCCAAAGTGGCCTAATAAGGAAGTCTTCAGTTCAAAGCCGCCCTTAGCTCTGATTGGCGGCGATACGTGTTGATCTGAGATCACCCCACGAACTCAGCCCCTGTACAATGGTACTTGAATTTTTGACTTATTTAGGTCGCGCGAAGAATGAAACTCAAGCAACTTGTGGATTGTTGAAGGTGTTCAAGAGTTTTAAAGTGTAATATTGAGTGATGCTCTTCTAATTAATTAACTTGGAATCTCTTTTGAGAACTGGCAGCACTTTCGTGTCACAAAAATAGACGGCCGTATAGCCCATCAGTTAAAAAATCTGACCACAAAACCTGAGTCCCCCTGAGGTAGGTATAAAAGAATACGAAGACGATATGACGATTGTTCTTAAGTTTAAAATGTATAAAATATAAATACATACTTATATGGCATCATCACCCCTATTCTACGAGTAGTAGACTAATAAAACTTTTGACGGTAAAGTCAAAGTCAAAGTCAAAATATCTTTATTCAATTAAGGCTATAACAAGCACTTATGAATGTAAAAAAAAATCTACCACCGGTTCGGAAAAACCTCTGTTGAGAAGAATCCGGCAAGAAACTCAACGAGGTATATTTTTTTAAACAGATAAAAAAACACAAGGGATAGCCAAACGGTCACAATTCCCTCCCCTCCCTTCCCAGTGTCAGGTTGATAGCCATTGGCCAATGTAGTTCCAAAAATTAACTAGGTACTCATAGATCGATACCCAGGGTACACAAACCTACGCACAGCTTTTAGGTCCGGACTGATTATGATCCAGAAGGGAACACTTAGTTTGTAAACTAAATTCTTTCAGTAACTGCAAGATCGAAAAGCTAACTTGTATGAAAATTTGTTGCTTAATTTAAATCTAAATTTAAGGAAATACTCTTGCATTCTCAACAAAATGTATTCAAATGTCAATCCGACATGGCCATCAGAAAATTCTGATGGAAATTCACAAAATCGAACAGAAATTTCGAATTTGAATCTCAGATGAAGTCCCGGCTCGTAAAATTGATCTGAGGAAAGTTCATTATAAGTTATGAGTTAGGAAATTTAGTTGTCTACCTACCTAATCACATAATCTTCCAGTATTTACATAAAAAATGTTATAAAAATTGTCGAGATGGAATAACACGCAAAGAGATTTGATATGTTAAGTAAGCATAATTAATTGGATAATTACAGTTGTTTATTTTTTTTTTAAAAGAACAAGGTAAGTGTTAGTTTATAGTAGCTGCTGTTTATTAACAAGTAATATTGAGGTAATTTTACTCTTAGGATAAAGAAGCGGCCACACCGCTTCTTAAAAAACGGTGACGGAACGGAATCTCAGTGACGCACGCAGTGACGACTTTTGGTAGAGAGCATGCTGTAAAGTCCTGACGTTTACGGCACGTCACTGTAATTCTGCACCGTTTGCGTATTTTAAGCAGCGGTGTAGAGAGCATGCAATAAAAAGGCGCGCATACGATGACTCACTGCGATTCCGTACGCGTTTTTTAAGCAGCGGTGTGGCGGCTCCTAAGCCTAAGACGCGGCTTAAGACAGACTCAGCGGACACCTCTTTCTGTGGGTCTAGTAAAAGGTGTCTAAAAGACCTAATGTGAGAGGGACAAGGTAGAAACATACACACACAAACATCACGCCTGTATTCCCAAATGGGGTAGGCAGAGCACACGAAACGTGACCGCTTCGGAGCCACTTTTAGCAATTTTATTTCTTCCGTGGATGTCGTAAGAGGCGACTGACGATATAGGTTAAGGTATACTGCAGGCGACAGGCTAGCAACCTGTCACTATTGTACCGTTTAAGTCAAACTTAAAACCTAAAATTGTTTAAAATGGCAAGATAGAAAACACTAAATTATTTTCCCAAGGAAGCCGTCATGAAGTTCCTCTGCTGATCCTCGACCAGCAACCACAACCAACTCTGTCAAGAGTATAGCGCCTTACAAGAAGAGAAGAAAGAGTACATAAAGCATGTTAATAAGAAGTCTTGAATTGAAGTGAGACACACTCAAACGTAGTGTAGCGCGTCCTGAGGCACGGTGGGCGGACGGCCTTAAGAGGGTCGTAGCGGGGGATGGATGCGAGGGGCTGAAGGCAGTGTTGTGGTGCGCGGCGGAAGAGACCTATGTCCAGCAGTGGACTGCTGTAGGCTGATGATGATGATGACACTCAAACTTAATCTACTTACTTATAAATACGGGCAGTTGATCTTGCACAATAACATTTTAAATATCAGAACTCATATCCCTGAATGTGCGGCGACTCTCGAGATTAAATACCTATGTTCATCAACAAGCTTTCATGTTAATGATCACATCACTGACTCAATATGATCATATCACTCTTTATGATAAAGCCTTTAACGTCGGCGCAGGTGATCTCGGTTGGCTCGGAGCCAAATATGAGAGTATTAAGCCATAGAGAGAAGACCTCTTTATAGAGATGATAATGTCATAAGATGGCATACGTTCAAGAGATATTAAGACACCTGGTGGAAACTTAGGGGCTGTTTCACCATCCATTGATTAGTGTTAACTGACGGTTGTCTCTATTTGTTTTGTTCGAATAGACGGAGACGGCATCACATTTAACCGTCAGTTAATACTAATCAATGGATGGTGAGACAGCCCCTTAGTATTGTTATTCATCGACACACACAACATCAGAGGATTACAGATATTACAATTAAATTTCATAAATTAAAAATTCTTAGTTCTAATTGTAAATTAATAATTATAATCATAAACAGGCACGGGATCCGCATTGGCGATCCCTTACTTCAAAAGGCGAATCTACCGTGTTAAAAATGTAGTTGTGTTAAGTATTTGTGATAAAACATAAAATATAGTTGTCGATCTGTTTTAAAAACTATACCTTCGTAACTTTCTTCTCAATTGAAGTTTTCCATGCTTGTGGTAGATTTTTTTGGGTTCATAAGTATGAGGCCTAAATTTAATTAAGGCAATTTGACTTTGGCATCTGTCAGCCTAGAATGCTAAGATGGAAGACCTTTCAGTAGCTGTATAACCCTCCACTTGCGGAACGCAGCTCAAGCCCTGCGTTGCGGTGGTGTGAGGGAACAAGATGATGTAGCTAGGATCTTGCTCAAAGTATTATCACCCGTAATATGAGAACAAACCATCATCTACTATTGTAATCATCACCACCAGCAGAAGACGTCTGCTCTTGGACAAAAGTACAGCCCCAGAGGATGCCCCGCTTGGATGTAGATAGGTGGGAACTGATGATAGTCTGAGATTGTCATTCGACACCATCCACGTGAAGACCACCCATAAAATTATAAGTAATATGTTATAGCTATATATTTATACTCATACAACTCGATTATTAAACAGAGTTTACCCAACCATCGTGTGTTTCTGTTCACCTTGTTCTCCTCCGACATCACAAGACCCACGTGTGGTAACTACGATCCAAGCCCTCTTGTTCTCAAAGGAGGCCTGTTAGACAGTGGGACGTACGTATATTGGTTGAGATGATGATGATATTGTCATAAGGAAGTGTAGCAACCTCTAGACTATCGTTTAAACGGTGGTTATCCGCTCAGCTTGTCATTAGAGACAGGTGAAGCGACGGTGGCTAATGCGGTTAAATTATGATTTATTGATCCCCGTGGGGGATGTCACACCGCCGCGAATATTACCTTGTTTTTATGTTAAGAGAAAAACGCAGACCGTAAGCCAGGGCCAGCCTTAGCTTAGGCGCCTCGGGCGAGTCATGCCTTTGGCATTCTTTTGGCGATCGACAAACAACAAAATGATAGGACGTATTTGTGAGACATAAGAATACTCATACTCGCTCCTACGAGATAAATTAAATTAAAATTAAATTGCTTTAGATCGGTAATAAAATAACTATTTTGTTTAAAATTTCATTTTGAAGCTTTTTTGCAGACTGTACTTTTTGTTGACTGTACGTACATTATCATCTAAACTACACATCCATACCAAATTTTAAGTCGGTACGGTACTATTAACCGTTGAGGAGTTCCCTCCTGCGGAGACGATCCTGGCAAGACCACCAAGATATCGCTACCAGATGATTGTATTGTCACCAAATTTACATAAGTAGGCATGCCAAATTTTAAGTCAATCAGACCACTGGAAGTGGGTCAAATTTAGCTTCCAAGATTTGACCCAAACAAACAAGTGAATAAACAGGGAAAGTTAAATAAAAGCTTGTAATAAAAATAGGTACGTATTTAAATTAAGTGGTTAACTTGAGCGCGACTCCCTGTATTACCTGGAGCCCCGAGCCCTAGTGGCCCCCCACCTAAAACCGGCGCTGCCGCCAGCCCGTTGGTTGAATGACATCTGGGAATCGGTTGCTAAACTGTGGAGATTGTCATAGGACCGGGCAAAGTGGCGTAAAAATGACGAAGCCTTTGTTTGTTTGTTTGTTTGTTTATACTCTTTATTGTACAAAAAGGAAAAACAAAAAGGTTACATAAATAAAAGTTGTGTTAAGTACAAAGGCGGACTTATCCCTGCAGGGATCTCTGCCAGTCAACCTTTACTCAGCAATGGATGAATGCAGACCGAGATTTTTTTACCAAAATTACATCATATTTTGCCATGATATGCTCATATACCTATATTCGGTTTTGCCGAACCGAAGATCGATTGTACCTACGCCAGAACGTAAAATAATTTCGGCGCAATATGTTGCTTGTAATCGAAACATAATTATGCCGAAATTTGGCCACTTTATTTCGGGAAAGTCGTCTTGCACGTCGGTGTAACAGCGCCCTACTCTATCTAAACTGCTTAATACAGCCTCGTCACGCACTTACCGATGGACTCGCCCGCCGATTACGTAGATAAGTGATTGCTGCTTGTTACGCCCCTCACGATAGGAAAACTTTTGTAAGAAAATGAAATAGCTTTAATATGTCGTTATGTTGAACTCCAATTTTAAGAACTATAAAGAATTACTTTATTCACCCGCGACTTCACGATAGCTACGTCTTTGCAACAAATGTGTGTAAACATGTGTGTGTAAAAGTAATTGTCGTAAGGTCGCGGGTGAACAAAGTAATTGTTTACAGTCCATTGATATGGACTTCCGCCTGATTCAACGACTTATCGTCACTACTTTTAAAAAAGCTCGTATCTCAAAATTGATACTTTTGTAATTGAACTTTACGAACATTATTTCAAGGGTCAATTTCGTTGACGAGATTGAGATACGAGATTTTTTCAAAGTAGTGACGTTATGTATTTAAGGTTTTTGACGGGTTGTCCCGGATGGGCAAAGACCTGGGTTCAATTCCCGGCTCCAGCATTATTTTCGTGTTTCAATGTGTTCTAACTACAGTATATTGAAGTAGAAACTTTATGCTTGTAGAAGACGTTATGAAGTTCTGGAATCTTTCAGAGTTAAGAACTCCTTTATTTATGGTTATTTTTTCCTTAATATTGTGTAATCTTTGGTTTCGATTAATAATAATAATATAAAACAAATGTCACAATAAAAATACGAATAGTTCTAAATTTATCACAATTCATTTATCACGTTATATAATATTATATAACATTTTTAAACCATGTGGGAGGGATTAAAATATCTAACAAGTTTTTACAAAAGTTATAAAGTGTTACACAATGTTATCGTGTTTAATAAAGTTTTAATATAACATTTATAACGTCCAATGCGGGAGTACTATCTACTTACTCATTTTGCTTTACGGCTCTGCAATCTACATCAATTTTCACAATTTTCTCGGACGTCTAAACAGGGCTTTAGATTACATTTAGTTCATTGACCAATATGCCGTGGTTCCAAGTCATATTGATAGCGGTGTGATATCAATGCATGGTGCTTAACCAACTGAAGTCTCATTTAAAGAAAACTTTTTGATGACTACAGGTCATGACTTTTTTGTACCTATACTTTATTAGTTTTTAATTCGTAAACCATTTTTTTGTATGCCTGTGGGAGAAACATAATGTTTACTACGTTGTAACACCTTGTATTATGATTAACCACCTAAGTTGACAAATAAAGGTACATTGATTTTGACATTGAAAGGTCACCACGGCCTTATCACATCACTGTATGCCTTCTGACAATTATAATACAAAAATTCTAACAAGAAGTGACAGCAACAATAGTACATTGTGTCTTAAGGGCGGTAAACAAAGAATTACTAACGAGAGTCTATTAGAAGACCGAAGTCGAAGACGTTCGTAATTCTAGTACCGCCCGTGCGATATACAATGTTTTTCATTACATTTGCGAGTAAAATTGTATATTTGTAAAAGAAAAACTAATATTTTTTCAAAAATTGCCGATACCGCTGACTACGCTCTTGGCAGCGCCAGCCTCCGCGCCGCCCCACCCCAGCCTGACCATGCGCCCGCCGTGCTCCTGCACGCCAGCACGACCAGCACGCCATGCAGTATCACACTCATTGACCGACCTTGGGCTTCATGACAACAAAATTAGTACGGGCAATGACTCATTTACCGACCACGGGTTTCATGACAAGCACATTAAGGTCGAGGGTTTTATTTGGGGGGTTGCAACCAAGGTAGCCTGCGTGTTTCGACACTGTTTACGAGCAAGTGTGATGAAAAGTAATAAAATGTAGATATAGTTGTGAACATAGTTCCTTGTCATACTTGTTATCTGGCAACCGTATCCAATTCTAATTTGGCCTCCAATGAAAACTTTCCACATACATTTCTCAATCAATTTATACCTTTGTGCCCTAAACAATAAAGTTGATTATACCCGTTCCTGTTCTCAAAGGCCCGACCTACGGTAACAAAGTTTAAGATTGTTCAAGCCTAAACTTGAAACTTTAAATTTGGAATCATTTTCGAGAAAGAAAATAGACATAGGGTAAATCGTCAATTACTGGCCGCCTTTCAACCTGGCCACCTTATACCAAGCTTATACTAAAAATGAATTCTATTTATAGGTGACCAAAATTATTTTATTGGTAGCCAGTTATTGAAGGGTGGCCAGTCATTGGCACCTTATAATATAAATTAACTTTTTATTGGTGACTATAATTGGTTTGGATCTCTATAGGTATTTAAGTAAATGTAAACGAAACAACGTCAAATTGGTAAAAAAAAAAAAAAAATTTAAGCTGTTTATTTCAAGCAAAAGAACAAAAATCATTTTACAATCATTAGAGAGTCCTTAATCCTAATTTTAAGGATTTTGCGTGGCCTCGATTAGCGAAAGACTGAGTTGCTCACGCGTAATTAGTCTAAGTATACATGCGAGTAGATATTTAATTTCTTATATAATATAATTCATTATTTTTCATGCATGCAGTTTTTGCTTTATTTTTTTTTGGTGTCTTATTATATTGAATTTCCCCCATTAAACTATCTAAACATTTACATTTCTGAATTGAAATACACTAGTCTAGTTTGTATTACAACTATAGATACCTAAGTAAAATGTATAAAAGCCTTGAATGTGCCAAATCTGGTAGCTGAAGTTTGTTTAAAATCAATCAAATACTTTATTTTACATAAAAACATGGTGTAAAAAATAGGTCTTAAATATTATTAGGTTTCACATGCTCTGTTGCTAGGACAACACGTAAAATACAATTTAATGAAATTAACAAAATAAGTGAAAATAATGAATGTAAAATTTAAATGTCAAAATACAAAATTAATAATAATACCTATCCAAACCAAAACCAAGTATAGAGTTAATTTTAAGTGCAAGGTGGAAAGTTATCCAACGGTGGCCAGTAATTGACGAATTTACCCTACCATTAAAATTTTCTCATAAAAAGCTGCCAGCATCTTTGGCTGTTTGATGTCGAGACCCTTGGCCCGTGAGGTCCTATATAGCGTTTTGCTGTTTTATAAGGAAATAACAAAGAGTTTACTAGACGTCATAGAAGACTGAAGACCTGGTAGCTTCCTCCAGTGGCGGATTTATGTTTTTTATGAGTGTAGGCCGCTTTATATCCGCCGCCCTATGTAACTTTCTAAAATAATATTTTTTTGAAATCTGCCGCCCCTAGGCCCCTGCCACCCCTAAACCGCGGTCTATACGGCCTATTTATAAATCCAGGACTGGCTTCCTCGAACAAAGAAGTAGCTTCGCTTTTCGAAGAAAAAATGCTGTCAGCATCTTTGGAACCTTGCCAGTCCTTTAAATCATCATCATCATATCAAAATTGAAAATACAAACAGAAATAAAGATACACAGAAAAACCAGAAAAATAAGACCAGCACTGGGAATCGAACCCAGGTCCTCGGTATACCCTCGGTATACAGACACGAATTTCCCCTATGTACCTCATATCTCAGCTTGTTTGTTTCTTATTTAGCCACTTAAGCAGTGACGCTAGCGACATCTATAACGTAGCCCTCATCGATAAACTTTCGGCACTTCATTGGAACCAACCGCTCACCCGGACAAGAGGGATGTCGTTACTAAGCAATCAAATTAAGATTGATTTGGTTGGTTGAGGTGCATAGGGAAAATTCGTGTCTGTACCGTTGACCAGCAGTGGTGTAGCGGTATAGCATGCGGTACGGAATACCGAGGACTTGGCTTCGATTCCCATTGCTGGTCTTATTTTTCTGGTTTTCCTGTGCATCTATATTTCAGTCTGTATTTTCAATTTAGGTTTTACGGGATGACCGTAAAAGTAAAAATTTAGAATTTAAATAAAAAATACAAAAAGATTCCAAAAAACCAATCTTAATTATCATATCAGCCATAGGACGTCCACTGTTGGAAATAAGCCTCCCCCATAGACCTCCAGTTGCCTCGGTTGGAAGCGGCTTGCATCCACCGTGAACCCGCTCTTTTAAATAATTTGTTTTAAATCCACCTCCTTTAAATATTTTTAAAAAAATTGGTGATAATAATTATGATTTCAATTGTGTTGGACAATTAGGACTGTGGACTACTAACACTAGCTACTATATTGTTACTTCTTATGCAGTATTAAATTGTATGTGGCTTTAAAATCGCGTGCAGTTTCACTGTGCACTGCTCCCTCGGGATTTAGTAATATTGCGCATTGCGCCGATGGCAGATTGCACGGTATTTCCAAGATATTGAAAAATTATTGAGTATTCTCTTACGAAGTCACCGACGAACTGAAACCTACTCACCAATTCTAAATTTTTACTTTTTAAAACTAGCTGTTGCCTGCGGCTTTGCCCCCGGTGTAATTTTTCTAAATTTTCTTCCACAAAAACCTTCCCCTGACAATAACGAACACAACAAAAAAACAATTGGTGATAGGTAAATAGATATTTACATTTGAAATTTACCACGAGCTTTGCGGTGAAGGAAAACATCGTGGGGAAACCTGCACAAACCTGCGAAGCAGTCAATGGTGCGTGTGAAGTTCCCAATCCGCACTGGGCCCGCGTGGGAACTATGGCCCAAGCCATCTTGTACTGAGAGGAGGCCTGTGCCCAGCAATGGGACGTATATAGGCTGGGATGGTATGGTATAGATAAATAGAAGATAGAAGACCAAGTCTTCAGAGTGACACAACCGTACACCATGCTACCAGTTGTCAAACTTGTCAAGTGACAAGTTAAAACGGTGGTTGTGGTTCGTTAGTCTAACAACTGGTAGCATGGTGTACGGTTGTGTCACTCTAAAGATGAGCTCTGGTTGAGTTCGAAACGCGTCAGTGTAGTGTGGTGGTGGTGATAGATGGGTTTGTGTGATTTGTGTGTGTTCTTACAGTGTGGAGGTGGAGGAACTGCATGAACGCGCATATTTTGCATAAGCTTAGCTATCGTAAGGTCGCGGGTGAGCAAGGAAATTATTTTAGTTCATTGATATGGACCTCCGCAAAGTAACGCCTGATTCAATAAATTACATAAGATTAAAGATGCCAAGTACTCGTACGTTTACCTTATATACTTAATTAAAATCAGAATTAGACAATAGACTAACTAGTTTCATTGAAGCCCTCAAATCTCCATAAAATATAACTCATTTCCCACATTGTTTCCCTTAACTCAGCCTTGCTTCGAATTACATAAAGTTTAAGTAACAAAGTTGTACTAACTTCATATTTCAAAAGCTCAACAGCGAAAGCTACGTAAAACGAAGCCCAAGTAGCAGCTTTCACAAAGCGCAGCCAATTATTCATGAGCTTTGGCCTTAAAGCTTTTGTAGTAAAGCTATCTTTGAGAATGCACCGAATTTTGGCTTTGGATCCAATAGATACATACTTATGTATCTTGGTAGTAAAAAAATGGTCCAAAAGCGTGTCGGTCACGCCCAGGCGTATCCGACAGGCTTTTGGTCATTTTTTTCCATAGTCGTTATAAAAAAAATAAGTAATATTTTTCTAAAGATTTTGTTTAGAATTTTGTAACGTTCTAAAAGGAATTTTCGAAATAAAAGTTTAATATTTCTCAAACCAATTGCTGTATCGAGAAAACTTCTTTACTATCTTATAACGATTTTGAATACCTATCCAATTCGTCATCGTGGTCTGATCCCGATTGAATATCGGGAAAAAAGACCGAGTGATATTCCAGACGTTCAGCTATCTACATACCAAATTTCATTCATATCCATCAAAACGTGTGTGAAAGTGTAACAAATACACACACATGCACACGCGCAAGCTTTTGCATTTGTATTAGTAGAATTTTGTATAAATAACTTGTTTAATTTATTTAAGACAAAAACTAACAATTGGATTTAACAACAGAACTGTTGGAGTAACTGCTCCTGGTTAGTTAGTGCTTGAAAATGCTTGCAGTTGTTTTAATTAACTTTAACTTGTTCACTAGTTGTTGGTATAATTCAGAATTACAGTTCCTTTGCAGAGGCGATTTTTTAGGATTTCATACCTCAAAACCCACCCACCTTTTGTACATCACTTCGTTTTTCGTTTTTCTCAGGAACCCAAGGAGGTATCTAGCTGAAACTACTTAATATCGAATACTTAGGTCTGTTACCGCAGGAACCTTTGAAACAAAAATAAACTTCCAAGTCAACTCATTAATAAAAAGATACACTCATTGAATAAAAAAATAAATTTAAAAAATAAAAAACCCGTCGGGACCCATTAGTTAAGAATTTTTTTTAACTAATGGGTCCCGACTGTTGAACTTTAAGTTAGCTACTTAACAAAGTTCTAGCCCACTAGACTTGTTTTCTTCTTTTTAGTATTTTTAAGGCAGTCGGGTTTTTTGATTTTTTAAATTTATTTATCAAAATCGGTTCAGCCGTTGAGTAGTTACGAGAGGACATAGGAATAGACATACGTACATACTTACGCGTCAAACACATAACCCTCCTTCTTCGCAGTCGGGTAAAAAGGTGTTGCGGTACAAATTTTCGTAACCATACAACCTGTAGATAAACCTATAACGGGTGGGATAGAATACTTCAAGTTTGACGACCAGATGGCCTAGTGGTTAGAGAACCTGACTACGAAGCTTGAGGTCCCGGGTTCGATTCCCGTGTCGGGGCAGATATTTTTATGAAAAATACGAATGTTTGTTTTCGGGTCTTGGGTGTTTAATATATGTATTTAAGTATGTATCTATATCTATATAATTATATTTATCCGTTGCTTAGTGCCCATAACACAAGCTTTGCTAAGCTTACTTTGGGACTAGGTTAATTTGTGTGAATGGTGCCGTGATATTTTTTTTTTAATGTGACAGAGAGAATAAGAAAATAATGCTTACTTAAATTTATTATTCTAGGAAACCCGCGGTAAACCGCTTATATTTCCTTATCCTTACTAATTATTACAAATGCAAAAGTAACTCTGTCTGTCCGACTGTATCTTACGTCTTCACGCTTAAACGACGAAACCGATTTAGACGAAATTTGGTACGGAGATAGTTGTAGACCCCGCTAAGAATTTAAGATAGTTTTCATCCTGGAATATTGAAAAGTTTCCGCGGGATTACAATAAACACATTCTTCGCAAACACAGTCGCGTGTAACAGTTAGCTCTTTATAAAATACCGGTTAAAGTTGGATTCGAAACGGCCATCAAAATCAAATGATTACCTTCACGTATCTGCCAGTTAAGTTAAACAGTCACGTTATCTGCTCAGTTAAGTTTAACGACGGTGTTACGGAGCGTTCACGTCGCGTTCGATAGGAACGGCTCCCCAATATAAATGAACGAAGATTCGTAAGAAGTAAATAGAAATAAGACATATTAGATTAAGATTGGTTTTTGGAGTCTTTTTGTATTTTTTGACGCTGCGGTTGGTATGTTATCATAATGAAGGTAGTGCTGCTTTTTCGGGCTGGACGACGTCTCCTCCTCCACAAATTAGCTGACTGTGCACCTCACATAGCGACTACGACAGACGTTTTCAACCGGCGTGCCGTGCATACTTTCAGGTGTGTCGCTATTGCCGCGCAGGCGCAGTGTATGCTTCATGGAAATCATGAATAGCTATTTTAATGAGAAAATAGTACGAAAACAACTGACGTGTGGCGTGTGCGATTCGCGTTATCGGGTTGTTATAGTAACGGAGCGGAAGGAATGGCGGGGCTCTACGCGCCAGTCCGACTCGCACTTGGCTATTTTTTACTGGTGTGCCGTGAAACATTGATGAACCAAAAGTGTGCCGTTAAAAGCAAAGGTTGAAAACGCCTGGTCTACGGTATAAATATAGAGACTAAATAACTGAGCCAAGAAAGATCGTTCAACCACTTTGTAATCTAACCCAAAGAAAAACGTGACTGTGGAGCGAATCGTGCAATGAACGGAGCACAATGAAAGTAGATATATCTGATACTGATACAAATTTAAAAGATAGTTTATCCGTATGTGTGTAGTTAGCTGCTAGTTTTTGATCACATCCCTCACTCCTGAGACCCGACGTAAAATTTCTGTTTTTACAATTTGAACCACATCAATCAAGTAAAGTTCGAATATTTTTTTATGTCCTCAAGTGAGGACTAGGGGACCCAGGAGGTAAATAAATCTGTAAATGTCCTTTAGACAAATAAATGGATTGAAGAACTTTAAATGAGGTCCCGTTAATAATATTTGGCTACTGAACTCTAAAAGACAATTTTACGGCCATTCTCAGTCATTTTTGCACCAGTCTGATTACCATGCTGCTTTTCTCGCACAACTGACACGGTAATTAGACTCAAGTGCACAGATGAATGAGAATTGCCGCAATCATTTTTGCAGATCTGTGCACTTGGTGTAGGTAATTACCGTGTCGCTTTTGTAGGAAAATAAATAAATGACGCGTAAACGCAGCATAGGACGTCCTCCAACGAGATGGACGGATGACCTGGTTAAAGCCACATTCACATTTATCTGTCGTGTTGTGTTGTGATGCTCTCTGTCTCTATCCCTCTCTATAGCTTATGTTGCGACACAACACAAGCCATCACAACACTCTGCATTAGATAAATGTGAACGCAACCATACTTTACGTACATAATTTG
Source organism: Choristoneura fumiferana (assembly GCF_025370935.1). Classification (NCBI taxonomy): domain Eukaryota; kingdom Metazoa; phylum Arthropoda; class Insecta; order Lepidoptera; family Tortricidae; genus Choristoneura; species Choristoneura fumiferana. The sequence continues at coordinate 10,882,286 of NC_133495.1, forward strand.
AAAGGAAATAACCTAACAACAAAAATTTTGAAAACCTTTGTCACTTCAAAGTTCAATATCTCAAAAACGGCTGAACCGATTTTGATAAAACATGTCTAAGAACTATTGCTAGAAAACCTGCTTTCAAATAAAAATAACCGCATTCAAATCGGTCCACCCGTTTAAGAGCTACAGTGCCACAGACATACAGACACAGAGACACACATAGCGGTCAAACTTATAACACCCCTCTTTTTGCGTCGGGGGTTAAAACGTATGTAACCGATATCGTTCTGATGCGTCACGACACAACATGACAGTTAATAGCTGCGGCTCTACTGTGGATGCATCTGCTTTCAACTGAAGCAACTGGAAGTCTGTGGACGTCCTACTGGCTGATAATAATAATGATGATGTTGACAGGTAAATGAGAATGATTTAGTATATCAAACTCAATCTCAGGACATTTTGAAACAAATCGAGTAAATAGCGAGCGCAAATAAAAAGGGCACGCGTAAGCAGTAGAGTCAGCAGGATTCGGATACGTGCGTGGCGGGAATGTAAACGCTGTCAAGAGGGGTTGCGATACCGGTTTGTAAACCGTAATACCGGTAAATTTGGATTGGACTCAATGGGTTTTAGAATTTCGTAGGTACAGTGGCGGAATGAAAAGGTTGACCAGTTTTCAAGTTTTCAGTTTTCAGTTTTCAGTGCATCTTAATGTTTACATTAAAATATCGGTAATACTTTTTTTAACAATGCATATCTGTACATATTATTGTAGAAAACTTATGACATGCATGTAGATAATAATTATTATTCAAAGTCAAGGTCAAAGTCAAGTCAAAGTCAAAAAGTCAAAGTCAAAGTCAAAGTCGAAGTCAAAATCAAAGTCAAAGTCAAAATACAGGCCATATCTGAACATATTATAGAAAACTTATGATATGCATGTAGATAAAGTTATGTATGCGGCTACACATAATTAGGCATTAAAACACTCGTGTGATCTTATTATGAAACTCGCCTTCGGTTCTTTCATAAAACCACACTCGTACTTTAATGCCTCTCATTATGCACCAGCCACATAAATAACTATTACATGACAATTGATAGATACAACCACGGAAAATGTATTTTTGAAAATACGTTATTTTAACAGATTAATCTGATTAATCTGCTGTCTGATTAATCTCCAAAAAGCGTTAAAACTTAAATCTATCAGTACAGATACTGTACAGATGTTGATAATGATTGATGCGTTTACTTCTTTTATTGCGATTTCGTCCAATATAATTTTTAATAAATATTTAACGTAATTAATCTCAAAGACCTATTCTAAGATGCAAAGTCATAAATTGAAAAAATTTCCCTACCTTTGATAAGATATTCACGTAAAAACATAAAAATTTCCCTCCAGTAAAATTTTCAAAACTGTAATTAGTATAAGTGTGAACTAAGGTATAGTATAATAGAAATGCTCAATCGAGTCAACCGTCTGTAATTACCTTTGCATAAATACATGTGTTGCACAAAGAGGCAAGGTTGATGGACAGGTTAGTTCCAATCTCACAATTTATCAAAGTGTACTATGCTATGCTAACCCCCAAGCCACAAGACTAGTCCAGTATCCAACCCAATGATTTACTTCCCCAATTAATCCAGCTCGAAGCCTTGTAATTGGCCAGGAGCGTTCATTATAGATGCTACAGAGCTAATGGACGATAGCCGAGCTTTGAAAGAGATATAATAATTACTGTAGACAATTGGGGCAACTGGATCACGTTTTTTTGCAGAGATTTTAGTTATACTTGTACCAAATTAAATTAATTTTCTAGCAGTTTCAATGATTCGTTGTTTTATTTAAAAAAAAGCGGATAAGTGCGAGTCGGACTCGCGCACGGTTCCGTACAAATTTGTAGGTATCGAATATCCACGCCACGATGCTTGAAGTCCCGGGCTCGATCTCCGATAGGGGCAAATATTATTACATAATTAATAAATATCATGGGACTCTTGACCTTGTGCAAGATCCGCCCGGATTGCTACCACCATCTTGCTCGCTAATCCTGCCATGAAGCAGCAATGCTTGCACTGTTGTGTTTCGGCGTGGAGAGTAAGGCAGCCGGTGAAATTACTGGCACTTGAGGTATCCCATCTTAGGCCTCTAGGTTGGCAACGCATCTGCAATACCCCTGGTGTTGCAGATGTTTATGGGCGGTGGTGATCTCTTACCATCAGGAGACCCACTTGCTAGTTTGCCATCCATTTGGTAAAAAAAAAAAAAAAACCTAGTCTCAAACTAAGCAAAGCTTGTACTTTGGATAGTAGGCAGCGGATAAACATACTTATATAGATAAATACATATTAAACATCCAAGTCCAAGTCCCGACGAGAACAAACTACATTACATTGATACAAATATCTGCCCCGGCCGGAAATCGAACCCGGGACCTCAAGTTTCGTAGTCAAGTTCTCTAACCACTTGGCCATCCGGTCATTATGTATGTATCCATATATTTGAGTATGTTTATAACACATTTGCTTACTTTGGGAGTAGATACCGTGATATTTATTTATTTGCAAAACTCTTTCATGTATTATGTATGTATGTATGTAAACTCTTTGTTGTACAAAAGAAAAGAAACAAAATACAATTGACAAACTTTGAGATTCTTGTACAAATGTGGACTTATCCCGTTAAGGGATCTCTTCCAGTCAACCTCGGAGTGGATGAGAGGAGCAATCAGTTGGGGTCCGACAGAGTGAGTCAAAAAAAAAATTCGAGACAAAAATATCAAAAATAAAATAAAAAAGAAAAAGAAAAGGTAAGTTGCAATGCGAAACTACACCTTTCTCCCTCTTCTTCTTTTTCTTTTTTTACACCTATCTTTTTCTTTTTTACTTACTTTACTTTTTCTTTCAGCAAGTTTAAAAAGAACTTGTGGTGTCGTATCAAATATCATTCCCCTTCTGCAAAGTAGCGTCGCAAGTGAATTTATAACGTACCTACCTGGCTACCTGTAATCGTGACATAGAACCTTACGACTGTCAACCGAGTTTTGCCCATCATTGGACAACGACGTCCAATATCCGGCGGTAGCAGCGCTGGCGCAGCGGAAATTGTAATCTCTATCAATAAATGGATTTGGCAGTCTGTCTGTAACAACGTTGTGTAAAATGAACCTTTAGGGATGTTTGGTTAATATGAAGAACACTCCATAATTTCAAAATAAAATTATGAGTACTGTATATAGGTATACAAATTTATTTTCAATTCTATTTAATTCACAAACATCACAAATACTCTCTTATTGTTTCATTGAAATGTAGAAGTAGCAGAAGAGTAGTGAACATTATTTTATATTTATAAAAAATGAATTTTATAAAAAATATACATAGCTTAGCGCACCTAGTGCGAGAGAGGCGTTCGGTCGCAGCGCTCTTGCTCTAAATAAGTGAGTGTGCGAGCTAAAAGACATTTGGAAATCTCACTCTCGTCCCAAGGTTTTTTATATAATTAAAACGATATACAACTAAAATAAAAATAATACTTACGTTTCTCGTCTACGAGCCCCGTAAATTTGATTTTATTTTTGATGTACTCGTTAGTATATGGTTCGTCTACTACACTTTTTGAGATACAGCTCTGTGGCAGACAGATAGACAAACGGACAGCGTAGCCGCAGAAATAGGGCCCCGTTTGTCACCCTTTAGGCATAGAACCCTAAAAAATTAAATTAATTTCAACTCTATGTTTTTTCTGTTGTTATTTATCCCGGTTTTTCCACCGGAAGTGATCCGACAGCCATGCCGCTTCCGGCGGTGCCGGGTCATTAGAACTACTATTTATTGCGCGTGCGCTTTACAGCGGCGCTGATCATCTGGAAAATTCGCAGTTTTCATGCAGCTTTCAATCTATACTATCTGTTTTGTGTACTTATTTTTTGGTACGGACCGATCACGAGCCCGGTCATTTGAAAGATACCTATTTAGGCACTTGTCCTACGGCCGACGATGAACGAGAAGCGAGTAGAACTAGGAACGAGTTGGTGAGCAAAGAGAAGCAAGGGCGTAGTTCCTATAGTTTTTTCGCTGGGCTATAAGCAAATATACGAACGTGACGAGCAATCACTCGCACTGTAGAGTAAAATGACGGCTGTTTGGTCTCTGGATATGAGTTCTGACGGTTACATATTTGAATATCGAAAGTTAAAATAGCTACGGGTAAAATGTCGGTGTTCAAAATATCGAAAATTAAAATATCGACTGTATCGAAATGTCGAAAATTAAAATAACGAAAGTTTATATTGTCGAATGGTTAAATAACCTACGTTCAATAATATATCGAAAATATATTTATCTACAAAAGTGACATCGAAAGATATAAATATCGAAGTCCAAAAGATCGAAGTATACAGAGTATCGAATATCCTATGTATGAACTATCACGTGATAGGATCGACGGAGAAAGCGGAGCTCCTATTCCGCTCAGTTGAGGCGCTTCGCGCCTTGACGCAATACTAACCTAACCTAAGCTATTGAACATGAATTACCAAGATATTTGGTTCGGTTAGGCTAGAACTGTGACCACAACAACGCACGAGCCGAGCGAGCAAAGCGAGCGTGCCGCGGGAGCGGCCGGCGAGTGCTAAAAATGACTAGATTATGTAAAATAAATGCTATTAAGAGAAAGGAGCAATAAATAAAGCAGATTTGTATTTACGATATTTTTATTTTCGACATTCAAATATGTCGACATTTACAACTTAGATATATTGACTATAGATATTTTAATCAATCGACATTTCAATCTTAGACATTTTGACCATAGGTATAACAACTTTCGATATTGTGATACAATCGATATTTTAATTTTCGATATTTTGAACATCGACATTTTAACCGTAGGTATTTTAATTTTCGATATTCAAATATGTAACCGTTCCGACTTCTTAGCGAGTATTGCTGAGCTTTATTTTTGATAGCTGTTGTCGCTGCGACAAACCAGTGACAATACAATACAATAACTCTTTATTGCACACCAACACATAGTAAGCAGTACAGAAAACACAGGTATATACGAGATCAGCAGAGCAGAGTGTCTTTTACTGACGCGATCTTTATCTATTTTTTGTTTCTTGCGCGAGAAGATAGTTTCGGCGAGAAGGTAGTTTGCTTTCTTATATTTTGTAAGTGATAAGATATTAAGTTTAATCAATAAGCCCTTCTACATCTACACCTGAAACACAGGAATTTTCCTAGTTCAGGGTAGTGTGTGTTATTTGTCCCTTTTAATAAGTGTGTAGCCCATAAGTTTGTTAACATTATATTTTTATTTATTTATTTGCCAATAAAAATTACAGCATTACAATAAAACCAATGCGCTGTAAAATTCAAATTAAAACCCCCTTTTAAAGATAAGTTCGCCTTTGTACTCTTTTGTTTGTTGTTTTCTTTTTGTATTATTTTTGTGTTTTATGTACAATAAATTATTTACATACATACATTCATACTTACAATAAAAAAACACAAAAAGACATTAAAAACAAAAAAAAAGATATTTAGGGATTTTTATTCATGCTTCCCTAAAGCGACGGAAGACCACGCTCTCTGGCCAGAAATCGGAGTGCAGGAACATCTGCTGGTGCTTAGCCGGCACTTGGAGTCTAAAAGAGATATGACAGATAAATAAAAATTATTATTATTATTATTATAGTTGATAGCTAGTCGCTTTCTCGCCGGCGGTGCGACAAATGCCTTATGAGACGAAATCGACTCGTATATGAGGAAGCCTTTAGTACCACATAAGTAATATAAAAGAAATGGAAGCAACTTTACTATGGAATATCCCTCAATACACCATGGGGATGTGCTAGCGGACAGTTGCCAAACTATTGTCAGGCAGGGATCGATATGGAATGGGGTATGAGGTTTGGATGCTGTTGACAGGATTACCAGGTCATGCAGTGAGATAGCGGATACCATTGCAATATCTCGTAAAGAAAGCAGTGACTCGCCATTCACTAAAACTGTTACCTGCACGGAGCAACAAGGTGGCAACATTGATGGCTAAAGATACGGAGAAGTATTGAAAAAAATGCAAATCTAATTACCAATTTTAACTCAATGCTTATTTTTATTTCCGCAAAACACAAACGAAAATGGAAGCAAAATTGTTTCTTTTACTTTTTTATTAGCCTATTCTGTCCCACTGCTGAGCAAAACCTTTCCCGCGATAATTCCACTGTTCTTTATCCACTGCGTACAAATTTAACTGTACAATAATTTATACCTAAGCGCGTTGCTAACTAAAATCATCAACTAATGGCAACAATTCTGATACAAACTATCTAAAAGCCTTTCCAACCTCCTGCCAATTTCAAAGACTACCCAATTTAAAGATTCTGGTGCAGCGGAGCCACTTAACTCCTCCCGCGGGTAGACGTTCGCGGTTAGTTTGCGAAAAGGTTTCGCTGTTACAACAGAGCATTTTCTACTGAAAACATCAACAAATTTGAGGAACACGTGGCAAAAATGTTCTGCGGCAAGCGCGCTGGGGATTAAATCTTTGGTTTAAAATAGGTATAAAGCAGATTGTAAGATATTAACCAGGAATAAGCGACTAGTAAACAACAAAAAAGTAAGAACCCGATTGTTTTAAAACAAACCTAAAAACGAAAAAATAAGTCGAGTCTAGAACTCTTTAAGAAACTTAAAGTTCGGCAGTTGGGACCCATACGAAATCGTGACTCAGACGTTCCCAGTAATAAGATTGTCCTTTTTATTCATTTCGTACTTTTTCTATGCATGTATCTGTGAAAATGTTAGGTTAAAAGTGTTGTAACTTATATATAACATGGAATTTATACCGGGTGTGGCCTGTAATACGAGTAAATAATTAAAACATAGACCGTACTCGACTAAACAACATTAGTTCAGCGGCTTTCAAAAAATAATGGAGTCTTTGATTTTCCTTTTTCCATACAAATTAAATACTGCAATCAATGTACGTGTATGTATGAAGCCGTGGTGGCCTAGTGGTTTGACCTATCGCCTCTTAAGCAGAGGGTCGTGGGTTCAAACCCCGGCTCGCACCTCTGAGTTTTTAAAAATTCATGTGCGGAATTACATTTGAAATTTGCTTTGCGGTGAAGGAAAACATCGTGATGAAACCTGCACAAACCTGCGAAGCAATTCAATGGTGCGTGTGAAGTTCCCAATCCGCACTGGGCCCGCGTGGGAACTTATGGCCCAAGCCCTCTTGTTCTGAGAGGAGGCCTCTGCCCTGCAGTGGGACGTATATAGGCTGGAATGATGATGATGATGATGATCAATGTACGCCATCCTATAATACAACTGACGTCGCATGTCACGCTAAAAACATCAACCATTTTGCTTTACATTGCTTCTTCGAATAAACTTTAATGTGTAAAAAACTAATTATTTCATTTTGACGAGTAAGATCTATGTTTTAATTATTTGCTCATATTACAGGCCACACCCGGTATAATGGACTAATTATTTACTTTCATTTGATACCCATATTTTTACAATAAAAACAATATTCCCCTCCATATTATCAGATATATTAATTCAATTGCTAGAACCAATGGTTTACGTGAGCTAAGCTGTGGGTAAAAGCTAGTAGTAATCCTCTTTTACCCCAAGAAAATAATACTGACATGTAACAGGACTGTGTCAGGCCAGACCTTCGTATCACTCAGGCCATTTACAAAACTTGATATTTTACCCGCTCAGAAACATTCCGGGAATAAAAAATGGCCGCTCCGCAATGCGGCTTTACACTTGGTACTTGCGTTGTTTGGGATTTTTTGATAATACGGATAGAGAGAGAGAGAGAGAGAGAGAGAAAGACATTTATTTACACATATTCGATACACAGAAAAAACACGTTAGGATGAAATAATAATTAAAAAAAAACATCGAATAGTATAAATTGGGATCCACTCAGCATAATGTTGCGGCAAGCCACAACGCTGTTTTTCAGTGGGACCCAGTGGGATTGCTGATTGGTCCGAACTGATTGTTAAATGAATGTTAAAGCTCGGGTTTGATATACAAATTTCTTGTTGCTAATGAGAATAATAAACCAATAAGTACTTATTAATGGCCCTAAGGCCGTATGATCAATCAACTCATTTAAAAAAATGAATTGCATGAAAATGGTTTATTAAAATCAAAACAATAAGACTCAAAAGTTAATAGTTAAAGAAACTCGTTTTAATTGTAATACAAATGGTAAACCTGACTAACTCCTCCATCTTCGAAACCCTCGGACCATTCTTGGTCAAAGTACGTCACCAGAGCACAGTCTTAACTATTCTAACAAGTCCAAACACGTTACAGCTAAGTTCAGTTGTTCCGTTCTAGTTTTTGGCTTCATTGTTAGATTAACTCGGTGGTACCATATTATTAGTTACGAGTACAAGTGCAAAAAGGTTTTTAAAAAGGTTTTTGGCTAGCGTTATGAACCTCAGTGTTCGTCTTGTAAAGACAAAAACATGAAGTATTCTAGTAGGTATTTTGTGTACATCTACGAGATCTGAAGATAAATATTTTAACACATACTTATATGACTTTAGGTGGGCCGAGAAAAATAACAAAAACTACCCGCAATTACATTGAAGAATCAAAATATCGCAATTAAAACTTATTCATGTACATGTGGTAACAATCAATTTTCCCATCATCATCATCTCAGCCGTAGGACGTCCACTGTTGGACATAGGCCTCCCCCACAGACCTCCAGTTGCTTCGGTTGGCAGCGGCCTGCATCCACCGTGAACCCGCAGCTTTAATTTTCCCATGTATTTATTTAATTGCTGCTCTTGTATGTCCTAGGAATTATACGAATATGTTTATTTAGTTCAAGTCTCGCAAGTCAAACCGCTTTTATATTTTACATGTAGGTTGAAGGACCATGCTAGAGCAATCAAATAAGAATGACAGCTAAAATGATATGTATATTTGAAAGAAAGATAAATCCGAATTACATCCTTTTTCCAGGAATGAATCAATTTTTAATCGTCTTTATTGCCATTAAAATAAATACTTGGGCAACCGAGCTTTGCTTGACCTAACTCGTTAATAAGCGTTCTCCCAGAGATAAGACCAAGCCCAAGCTATATCGATTTTTTATCCCCGAAAATTTCATCGAAATCGTTGGAGCCGTTTCCGAGATCCCCGCGTTCAAAGGTATTAGACAAATAAAAGACTTCAAGAACACATAAAATTACTTCTACGCAAAATATGTTGGCTTCAAAATAAAATAAAATGAACCTGAAACTGTGTCATTTTTTTTCGTATATTTACAAGTATTTCTGGCAAAACTGGTCTAACTTTAGATACAGCATTTGTCCAGTTTTATTCCTCACGTAGACACTATCTCTCGCACGATACACTTATAAATACATCGTCCCCTTACGACCAGAATCGCTTAAAGTCACTTTTGGGCAAAACTGAGTTAAGTATATCGTTAGAATGTACTTTCCAAGATCTACATGCTGTTGAAACCCGTTTTACTGTACGATTCTCCAATACCGAGTTACGTTTTTCTTAAGCTCACTTAAAGCCGATTTTAAGAAAATCAACAGCCAAAAACAACTACGCGTTGGTTAAACAGCATTTTTTTTTATTTTACAACAGCAAAAATATTTTAATGTCAAACAAGCGATTTTGGAATGTTAAGATTTCAATAAAATGCAATTTGAGTACTGCCTAAAAGTGCTAAAATAATGTTAGTAGGTTTCGCCTGTTGAGCATTACTTTATATTTCAATTATTGCAACAGCGAAAACAAACTAAATATAATATAGGCGATATTGCTTGTAACAATGTTTGCTTCGACCATAAGAAGCGCTACAGCCAAAATCGCTTAAGTATCGCTTAGACGTTTCGCGCTGTATTGTAAAGTAGTGTGCACTTTGTGTAGGCTAGCTTAGTCGGTTCGTACACGCTTGAAAGCACGATTCATAATAAGTAATTTTTAAAAACTTATTTAGGTAATTATAGATCTGTTCACTAGTCTGCCCCTCCACATTCTATTATTGTAATTGTACCTAAACGTATCCGTACGACAAGTCTATGTGTGCGTAGCTCGAACTTGTCCTCGTGGCTTCAGTCGCAAGCGTACCGTCAGTCACGCACACTAAGACTAAGACAATGTGTAAGTACTTAAGAGGTTTTCTCGTGTACATTAATAATTAGCTGTGGAGGGGCGCGCCTTCGTGAGTGAACAGATCTATGTATAACAGCGACTCACTTGCCGTAATTTAACAGTGTTTTTCTTTCAGGTGACGATAAGGAGCATGGATATTCAGGTTTCGATGAACTAAATAAGCCGCGTATCCACTAGAAGCAGCCTCGGGCCGAGCGGCTGCCTCGCTCCGAGGCCGCGCAAGTGGAGACGCTGCCAAAGGCACGGCTCAGACTGAGGCTCCTTTGAGCACGGTCAAAAAACCGACAAAATATGGCTCGGCTCGCGGTGCTCGGCCTGAGGCTGCTCTAATGGATACGCGGCTATACAAAAACATATAACCAGATCCAACAGACCGTCAAAATGAACCGTGATTGTCATTTAGATAACCTACTTATTTACTACTTCGTATCGTAGGTACGTCGTATCAATGAAAAGCTTATCACGGCATAAAACATTTACGTAGTCACACATTTTCATTGTTCTTGGCTTAGGTAATATTAATTATCCATGGCTGGTTTGAGTAGCCACAGCTAAGACAAGCAGTGATGAAGAAGAAGACTGATGATTATTACCATTAAGGTTATTTTTCATCACTGCTTGTCTCAGCTGTGACTACGTCCGGCACACGCTCAATAACGTCTTCATCACAGGCCAGTGCAACCAGCCATGGTGAATCTCCGGTATAACATTTTTTTTGTAAAAAGTCATTAAATCTTTATTTTTTTAGCTGCGCTTATTGGCAGTGGATTAGTGTATAGCTTTTTAATTCAGGTAGTTTAAATTCCTCTACTGAAAGAGGTTCAACAGAGTTTGGATTCGATTTTCTGTTGCCATGTCTTGTTCGACGGTTGGTTTGCAAAGTTACAGGCCTGGTATCAAAACTCAAAAAGTCAGACGACATGTCGTAATTGATAAAAATATTACCTATACAAATATTAAGCCAAGAACAATGAAAATGTGTGACAACGTAAATGTTTTATGCCGTGATAAGCTACGACGTACCTACGATACGAAGTAGTAAATAGTAGGTATCTAAATGACACTCGCGGTTCAGCTCGACGGTCTGCTGGATCTGGTTATACCTATGTTTTTCTATTTAGTTCATCGAAACCTGAATATCCATGCTCGTTATCGTTTTGATGAAGAAGAAGACTGATGGTTATTACCATTACGGTTCTTTTTTCATGACTGTTTCAGTGGTTACTTTGAGCCTTGAGACGCTAAGTGCCTTTTTATTAAAATGTTTGAATAAAATATGTTTTTTGTTGTATGCAGGTAATCAAAAGTTCCATAATTAAATGTATTAAGCAGCACATATGATATTAAAGGAATAACGTAATATATCTCACATATACTAGACATATACTACTATATTTAAGATTTTAGCTCGCTAGTTTTCATTTTTTTTATATTTTTGGGCTATTTGGTACCTATTTGTTGAAATAGATTGATGGAACTCTTTCGAAAAATACAAGTTATATGTCTTTGAATGATAAAAACAAAACAGAATAATGCTACATTGCATATAAGATAGAAAAACAGAAAAAAAGCCTAGAGTCAAAACATCTTAGAAATATTTTGCACTTTTAAGCGCGCTTAAGAGGTAAATTCCGATTTGTTTACAGCCAATACCTCTTATTTGCGCTGAGACTTAACTAAAAACTTAAATTGTATAAAACATGTAAGCATTTTAACACTGTATTCGGCGAAAAATGCTTCAATTATGGACTTTAAATGATAGTTTATCCAATATATCTGCGTAAACTTGCTAGTTTAGAAGATAAAAAAAAAACGTGTCTACAGGCAAAATCGCTTATCTGCAGTACCTTTTGAAGAAAAGCCCTATTTTAACCTACTCGGCGCGAGTATAGAGTAAATAACATAGCCCTATCCTATTAAGGGATAAATTATCTAAATAGAAACACAGAGACGTTTTTTAGTATAACTAGCTTTTATAGGTTTTTAGAGCATGCAAACCTTTAAATGCGTTTTTCTCGAAACTACATTTCATGCAGATAAGCGATTCTGGTTGTAAGGGGACGACATGAGCTTTGCTTTATAGCGGTCTGAGGCAATCCTAGTAATGAAACTAATAACAATAAGAAAGATATAGCATAGAATACGAGTATATACAGTGTGTAGTAAAAGTTCAGTAAAATATTTGCTACGCGGGTGGAATCGCCAATTTCGAACGAATTCAATCAAAACCCTGTTAAAATACTAGGCGTCCGTGTCGAGTAATATTGTCTTGTTTCCAAGACCTGTGGTTATTTTCTCGATCCGTCCAAAGAAGATGCCCAGGAGCGACATAAGCGTCGATCAATGATTTTCTGATCAATCCATAGTGATACTATAAATGCAAAAGTGTTTTTGTATGTTTGTCCGTTTTTCACGTCGAAACGGAGAAGGCATGATAGTTTAATGGACAGAGAGTGACATAGGCTACTTTTTATCCCGAAAAAATGCATAGTTCCCGAGGGAACAGCGCGCGATAACCGAATTCCACGCGGGCGAAGCCAGGGGCAAAAGCTTGTTATGTAAAAGTCCTTTATTTTTATTACGCGGTAACTATGTAATATTGGGATAAAAACCTGCCAAGCGCGAGACGTACTCGCGCACCAATGGTTCCGTAAATTTAAACGTATTTATGAATACTAGTTGCAGGAATCCAGTGTTAGCAGAGTCCATCTCAAATAAGAACGGATTTTCTTTTCGGACTGGAAATTCCTGTAAGTGATACGAAGCCGCGGGCTAAATCTAATTCATCGTCGTCGTCATCCACTGTTGGACATAGATCCCCCCCCCCCCCCCTAGATCTCCAGTTGCTTCGTTTTGAAGCGGCCTGCATCCACCGTAAACCGTCCATCTTTGTTATTATGTAAGTAGGAAAGTTATGAATTCTTGTTTTGTTGTATGTGTTACTATTATTCTTTCTTTCTTTCTATGCCTATTATCCTCCCATGTGTTTGTGTTGCGCAGTTGCTTTAGTGTGAAACTGTTAAGTATGCTGTATAAGTTTAATGAAACACACACACACACACACAAACATCACGCCTGTATTCCCAAATGGGGTAGGCAGAGCACACGAAACGTTACCGCTTCGGAGCCTTTTTTAGCAATTTTAGGTTTTAAGTTTGACAAAAATGGTAGAATAGTGACAGGTTGCTAGCATGTGGCCTACGGTGTACCTTAACCTATATCCTCAGTCGCCTCTTACGACAATTAATGAAAAAAACAAATAAAATAATATAAAACGTCCTGTTACGCTAACCTACGCTTAACCAAGTTGATGAGTGTAAAAATAAGGCAAGCAAAGGTAATTACTGTCCCAAAAAACTGGTATCGGCGATCATTTGGGGGCTCCGGCGCGATGCTTATCTAAAGCTTGCTACAGACGGATCGGTCCCGCGTTATCGTTTGCGGCCGCCCTGACGCCCTTGAGAGCTGATTAAGAGAGAGAGAGAGAGAGAGAGAGAGAAATTTATTTCGATACACAGAAAAAACACGTTAAGAAGAAATAATAATTTAAAAAAAGAACATCGAATAGTATAAATTGGGGCCCACTCAGCATAATGTTGCGGCAAGCCACAACGCTGTTTTTCAGTGGAACCCATTGAGGCTCTCTTGAAGATGAGAAAATCCTGGTACCTAATGTTATAAATGCTTGTAAGTGTGTGTATGTGTGTGTGTGTGTGTTTGCTACATAGCTGGACGTCTGGTTATAGGAAAATAAGAGAAAGTATGAAATAAAAACTAAAGAAAAAACCTGACTGCGTTTAAAAAACTAAAAAGAAAAAATAAGTCTAGTGGTTTAGAATTTTGAACTTTTAAGTTACTTAACAGATTGTAGACCACTAGATTTCTTTTTTTTTATTACTTTCTAAGTACAGAACCTTAAAAATGACAAGCGAACAGACTTAGCCTATTATTCCACTCCAATAACAAATGAGATGTTTTCATATTACAGAAAATATCACAGTAATGGCAGAGATATGAGCGCCTTGGAGATGTTCCCTGGGACGTTTATATCTTCCGCTGATTGCAAATCGATATGGTGTAGGTGTATGAGCAATATGTTGAGTGTTAGATTCGTTTAACTCCCACCCACTAGGTGAACTGACGACACTGCGAGTTTCGGGCAACTGGTGGATGCAAGTGGCAGGTTGTGGCCTTTGTTATGCTGTGGACGTCTTCTAGCTCTAATCTTCATTTCAGCCTAAGTGCTGCTTAAGTGACTAAAAAGCAGGCTGAAATCTGTGGTGAATGGGAGAAATTTGTGTGTAGACTCCTGTCCAGTGGTGGTGTAGGGGTATGCACGCAGCACGGAATGCTGAAGACTTAGGCTCGATTCCCAGCGCTGTTCTCTTTTTCTGGGTTTTTTCTGAGCATCCATGTTTCAGTTTTTATTTTCGTTGAAAAGAATAGGTTTGTTGACGGCTCAGTTTCCTTGTATACTCCAAAATATAACACTTAACATACTGTTATCAGAACTCTTAACAACTTCAAAACATGATCTTGAACTTTGAAATTTGAGCTCTTCTAATATTTTCGAAGACGAAACTTTTCCCTAAAATTTGACGTTTTCGGTAAACTTGGACCATTTTTCGCGTAAAGCTTAGGATAAGTTATCGTAATATTTTACGTGAACGATTTCGACTAATATTTTTAATGGCGGTGTCAGTGACTTAAATAAATTGTAAAAGGAGTTTTAAAATGAATCCGTAGATATTTTCATGACATTTATCATTTGTAAGATCTGTGTACTCGTACCTACCTAAAAGTTTTTTTAGTTTTAGATATAGATTTAGGCTCTTTTAACTTTTCATGATGTTTCTTCTCTTGTTTTTGCTGTCCTGTCAATCGTTCGAAGGTTAACTGGAAGAGCTTAGATCCCTTTATGGGATAAGTTCGCCTTTGTATATATATCTGTTTCTCATTGTGTTTTTTTTTGATATGCGTTTTATGTTTAATAAAGAGTTATTGTTTCTTCGTGGAAGTGGCGGTGATGGAGATGAATAAAGAAGGCTTGTTGATTTGTTCGGGGATTTAATGTAACTGACTTTACTGGTACATGAGATTCTACTTATATCTACATATAATAACGCCATCTGTGTTATAGGTCAAAATCTAACTCGCAGGCTTACAAATGAAACGATACAGATCGATAGTAATGATGGTTTAAGTTGATGACTTCATAGAGGTCGAAGTTAAGACAATGTATAACAGATGGCGCTGTCGTATACAATTAGACAGTTATACACACAATACATACAACATTACAGTACTTACAGGTTGGGGATGCTTGACTAAAAACCCCAGCTTTTACTTTGCCGCAATATTGTCAACAAAATAAAATAGTGTATTCTGTAAGGAGGCCACAAAAGGCTCTATTACATGCCCCTTTTTATACTACCAACACTTTCGGAAAGACCATCATTAGCAAGAAGAATGCGCCATGAAACTTGACAGAAAGTCATTTTTCAAAACAAAACTAATTTTAAATACGGAACCCTAAAAACTTCGATTAAGCCAACGCTTTATCGTACTAAAATATTAATCTTTCATCCGATGTTTACCTAAGAGTATGTCCTAGCATTCAATTCGTGGAAACGAGCTGTGCGAAGAAAATGTGTTAATTGAAATTGCGGGATTAAATTGTTGACAAGATGATAAGCGTGAAGAACGCGCAGTGTTTGATAAAGGCACATTTTCAAACCTCTTGCAAAATAGGGGCGTTAACACCAATGACTAAGCTTGTCTGTCTGGCATCAGAATTCTTAAAAGAATGGAACAATTTCGCTGCATTTTTTATATAACAGCAACTTTCATTTGCAGTGTTTTTTTGTGTTGTTTGATAAAAATTAACTTAGTCGTTTTTGAAATATTGAACCATATGATAATGTCGGTAGTTTTCAACTTTTCAACAGACTTCAAATGACGAGGTTTTGAATTCGTCTGTATATTTATTTGTTTGTTTTTAAAATTACAAAGTGTATTTACAGTTAATACCAAATCATTCGCAATTTTGTGTGGTCTTGTTACGCGATAGGTCCGCCAATTGTGGACAGATTTTAAAAATTCTTTTTTTTTTATAGAACATACTTTTGAGGTGGTCTCATTGTCACCAGATCTGATGATGGGATTCTAGAGAAACCGAGTGAAACCCCAAATTTTAAAAGTACTTACTAGCTTTTGCCCGCGGCTCCACCCGCGTGGTATTCGGTTATCGCGCGCTGTTCCCTCGGTAACTGTGCATTTTTCCGGGATAAAAAGTA
Organism: Choristoneura fumiferana; assembly: GCF_025370935.1. Lineage (NCBI taxonomy): Eukaryota > Metazoa > Arthropoda > Insecta > Lepidoptera > Tortricidae > Choristoneura > Choristoneura fumiferana. The sequence goes on from NC_133495.1 coordinate 10,898,758, forward strand.
GCCTATGTCACTCTCGGGCCCATAAACTATCTCTTTGCCAAAAATCACGTCGATTCGTCCCTCCGTTACGGCTTGAAAGACAGACAAACACACAAACATATTTATATTTTTTTTTTTTTTTATTTGACTGGATGGCAAACGAGCATTTGACAATATTACGAGTATTTGGCAATATTACGTAGTATGGATTACACCTATAGCGATTTTGGTATTTTTTCAAGTTGGTTAGGTTATAAACGTGATATAAAAAACTAAGAGCCTCTTTAAGCTTTTCTCACATCCGCCTAAACCCCATTATCTGCTCATTAAGTCGACACACATCCTAAATGTTAATTTTGGTGCTGTAAATATTATACGCAATGCGGTAAAGCCTTAAGATCCTGAGTTTCTGGGACGGAATGATTTATTCTTTGAGGACTTGTATTATAAAGATAACTTGAAAAGTAACATACGCTTGGAGGAATTTTATGACTAATAAATCTGCTAAGTGTGCTACGCGCAGTGTAAGTTTCCTTAACCATCATTACCTATCATCCTAGCCTATCTGCTGAGCACAGGCCTCCTTTCAGAATGAGATGGCTTGGGCCATCGTTCCCACGCGAGCCCAGTGCGGATTGGGAACTTCTCAAACACCATTGAATTGGTTCGCAATTTTGTGCAGGTTTCCTCACGATGGTTTCATTCACCATAAACCTCGTGGTAAATTACAAATGTAATTTCGCACATGAATTTGGAAAAACTCAGTAGTGCGAGCCGGGGTTTGAACCCACGATCTGCTCCTACTGGGTCCGCGTGGGTCTACGGCCCAAGTTCTCTTATTCTGAGAGTAGGCCAGTACCCAGCAGCGGGACATTATATAGGTTGGGACGATGATAATGAACTTTTGGTTAACATAATCCAACTAGCAAACTTTTCTTTCTTTCAAAGATCCGTGAACAGTATTTTTTTTTATTATTCGACTAGATGGCAAACGAGCAAGTGGGTCTCCTGATGGTAAGAGATCACCACCGCCCATAAACATTTGCAACACCAGGGGTATTGCAGATGCGTTGCCAACCTAGAGGCCTAAGATGGGATACCTCAAGTGCCAGTAATTTACCGGCTGTCTTACTCTCCACGCCGAAACACAAGAGTGCAAGCACTGCTGCTTCACGGCAGGATTAACGAGCAAGATGGTGGTAGCAATCCGGGCGGACCTTGCACCAGGTCTTACCACCTGCAAAACTTACTTTCATTTCAGAGCGTATTCTCGTCTAGGCAATAATGTGTGCGATCTGTATGCTAATCTAGATCCGTCTAGATCGAGCCAGATTGTGCGGCCGTTCTGCCTGATTGGATCTCACATTATCTTTTGTGGAACTTTTTGTGTCAACTACATCTGAGTTTTACGGTGAAGGAAAACATCGCGATAAAACCTGCATTGGCGAAGAAATTCAATGGTGTATGTAGTTCCGAATCCGCACTGAGATTCTGAGAGGAGGCCTGTGCCCAGCAGTTGGACGGTATTCGGTATATAGGCCAAGATTATGCTGATGACTGAAATTATAAAAGACCTTAAAAGAAAGAAAAAAGAAATAAAGATAAGTTAATACATACAAGTAGCCTTCGAGATAATATATCTTTCTGGATTTGGTCCTCTTTTTATTCTCTTATACAAACGAACACCTGAGACTGCGATCGTTTGACACGATTAATAATAATTCGACAGGCTCCAAGGTGATAGCAAAAACAAATACACTTTGGTACAGTTACTACCATAAATATTGGTGCTCCCCTTAAACATAATTTAAAAATATTCTTTATAATTTGTAACTATGGTTTTGATCATCAAGGCACGTGTATTAGGAGCGGCCACACCGCTGCTTAAAATACGCAGACGGTGCGGAATCGCAGTGACGTACCGTAATCGTCACGACTTTTGGTAGAGAGCATGCGGTAAAGTTCTGACGTTTACGGCACGGCACGTCACTGCGATTCCGCACCGTTTGCTTATTTTAAGCAGCGGTGTGGAAAGCATGTATAAAAATCCGGTGCGCATATACGATGCGTCACTGCGATTCCGTACCGTCGTCCGTGTAGTGCTGGTTTTCAACCAGAGATCTGCTGATATACAAAATATAATTTATTTATTATTGACTAATAACCGGGCTCTGTTTCGATCTTTCGGGTACAGAACTCTTAAAATCAGCAGCTTGATTCTGCCCATTGCTGTTTCGCTGTTGTAAAGCATATAAAACTAAGAGAGAGAGAGAGAGAGAGTCATTTATTTACACATATTCGATACACAGAAAAAATACGTTACGAAGAAATGATAATTTAAAAAAAAATCAAATAGTATAAATTGGGGCACTCAGCATAATGTTGCGGCAAGCCACAACGCTGTTTTTCAGTGGGGCCCATTAAAACGAAACACATAAAATAAAGACATACACACTAAACTGTCACGACACGAACGCCAGCGGAAGGTAGTTCGCAAACAAAGTTATATTCCGGAAGAATGTATGGCAACACTTGCTCAGTTTAACCATTTTCGAACAATTAAACCTTAACAAGTCAGGCCAGGATTTGATTTGGCTATTATTGCAGTGAATTATCAACAAGTTCAATAATTCATCATCATTATCATCACCAGCCGGAAGACGTCCACTGCTGGACAAAGGCCTCCCCCTTAGAAGAACGCCATAATGAACGACAACTCGCCACTTGCATCCAACGGTTTCCCGCTACTCTCACGATGTCGTCAGTCCACCTGGTGGGAGGCCTGCCAACGCTTCGTCTTCCGGATTAAGTTCAATAATTATAATACTGTAATGCATCACATAACCCTCCATAAACCGATATCCGATATGTCACGACACAACACGACAGATAAATGTAAACCGGGCTTTAGTCGTAAAGCTTACTCGATTGATGACTCGTTTATTGTTTACAATATCAAGCACACGTTTATATCGTTTTACAATTTCGACCTTTTTCCCATCGACATAATATATTTCCCACGGGGACACGCGACAAATACTGCCATAACCTATTTATTAGGATAACTGTCATCCCTCGTCACTTGTCTGCCATCAGTTGTGTATTGCTCTAACGGTTCATCATTCACCACACGTACATGAATAAAGTTTTTAACAATATTCTATAGTCACAGCATTATCACGCTGTTGGACATAGTTCTCGTCCATAGAACTAGTGTTGCCGATCGATAGTGTTTTAATAGATTATCGATAGTTTGAGCAAAAGCGATAGTTATCGATATTATTGCTGTCTAATAATCCAAACTATCGATACTATCGATAGTTTGAGCAAAAGCGATAGTTATCGATAGAATCGATATTATTGCTGTCTAATAATGCAAAACTATCGATACTATCGATAATATTGAACAGCAAATAACGAAAACTATCGATAGTATCGATACTATTGATACTATCGATAGTTTTGGACAATCGATTGTTACCGTTATTTCAATAGTATCGGTTGCATCTACACGGGGAGGTGGGCAGAATAGAAGTTGCAGCAACTGAATCTTCTAAATACCAAGAGTAAGTAGGTTAGGTTTGGTAGATCATCATCATCACATCATCATGTCAGCCGAAAGACGTACACTGCTGGATATAGGCCTCCCCCAAGGCTCTCCACTCAGACCGGTTTTGTGCTTTCCGCATCCACCGCGACCCCGCGATCTTAACCAGGTCGTCGCTCCGTCTTGTTGGAGGCCTACCGACAGCTCATCTCCCGGTCCGCGGACGCCATTCGAGAACCTTCTGACCCCATCGGCCATCAGTCCTGCGAGCAATGTGCCCCGCCCACTGCCACTCTATCTAGAATCTAGGCTCGCAACTTTGAATTTTTCGGAATTTAGGACAGGGACAGACCGGATCCGGGACGCACTGCGTTCGATAACGTGCATAGCAGATGTCGGAAGAGAAACCGCCAGGCTGAAGTGGGACTGGGCTGGCCATGTCTGCCACATGCACCCGGAGAGATGGGCACAGGTACCCAGTGGGCGCTCCAAAATGGTCAACGAGCGCGGCAGACCGAGACGCCGAGACGGAGGTGGCGGGACGACTTGGACGCATTCAGAAACCTAAATTGAAAATACAAACTGAAATAAAGATGCACAAAAAGAACAGAAAAATAAGACCATCACTGGGAATCGAACCCATGTCCTCGTGTGGTTGACCATCAGTGGTGTAGCGGTATAGCACGCGGTACGGATTACCGAGGACCTGGGTTCGATTCCCAGTGATGGTCTTATTTTTCTGTTTTTTCTGTGCATCTTTATTTCAGTTTGTATTTTCAATTTAGGTTTTACGGGATGACCGCAAAATTAAAAATTTGGAATTGAAATAAAAAATACAAAAAGATTCCAAAAAACCAATCTGCATTCAGAAACGACTGGCAAGACTTAGCTGCTGACAGGGGAAGTTGGAAATCCAAGGGAGAGGCTTTTGCCCAGCAGTGGGACATGGAACAAGTGCGAGTCGGACTCGTGCACGAAGCGTTCCGTACCACTATACACCATTCATTAGACATTAGCAATAAAAAGCTCTATTTTCATCTGGTCACTTTTAAATAAAAAATACGACGTAGGATTAGTAATGGCTTCGCACGTCTATCTTTCCCCCCCACAGTACCCACCCAGCTCCCATTAAATAAACAGAACCACTGTTTGCTTTTGCCTGTAACGCCGCCTCCACACGACACGAAGATTAATGTACGTGTGGACGAGCCCTAATGGAAAAACTTAAATCGACTTACCGGTATCTGTTTAGTAATTTGCTAAATAAGCTCCGAGGTAACACGAAAAGTTTTTAAGTATGAAGTTTTTACGATTTCTGCTTGATTTGTCGTTCTAGCTACGCAGTTGCCGGCTCTTATGCTTGTATTAATGCGGTTTTAAAAATGTAAGAGGTAGACCGAAAAGAAAATGGGAGCAGGATTGAAATGCGAGATGAAATCGAGTAGAACTTATCTAGGTATCTGGATCGTGTCGATAGCTTGCTGAGGTATCTAAGTAGTTAGATTAAGCTATCAGAGATTAACTTAGAAATATTCTGGTTTATAAACTAGCATATCATAATTCAATTAGTTTAAATCATCCCGACGAAGATAATTTTGTTCATACACCAATGATTTATTAAAAATGAATATTATGGCAAAAGTTTTTATGCGAAATAAATGTTATGTAATTTAAACATTATCCTTTTTAGGGTTCCATAATCAAGTCAACTAGAAACCCTTATAGTTTCCCTATGTCTATCCGTCTGTCTTTCCGCGGCTAAGCTCAGAGACCGATAGTACTAGAAAGCTGTTATTTGGCATGAATATACACATCAGTCACGGCGACAGTGGTTAATAAAAAATCTAAAAAAATTCTTTACATGAGGTACCTCCCATAGACGTAAAGTGGGGGGTGATTTTTTTTCTTGTCTGACCCTATAGTGTGGGGTATCGTTGGATAGGTCTTTTGTTTTTTTATGAAATATAAAAACATTAAAAAAATAATTTTCATTAAAATCGAGCGTCCCCCCTCCCTCTAAAAGCTAAAAAGTTAAAAAATTCATCATTGTTGCAAGTATATCAAACTTACAAGGAAAATTATAACGGCTAAGTTTGCTTGAGAATTTTCAGTAGCTTAAGTAATTAGCAGATTAAGGTATACAATATACCCTAAACAAGATTCCCAACAAAATACAAAATTAATAGAAAATATTACTACATTTTATCGTAATGGCTACGGACCCTATCTGGGGCGTGGCCGACATGCTCTTGACCGGTTTTTTAATTATGCACTTGTCATTTCATTTTACTAAAAGTCTTTACTTTATTATTATGATTTAAGTCATTAGCCGAAACGTAAATAAAATATATATACTGATTGTGATTGGCCGGCAGCCTCTAAGCTTTCATGGTACCGCCTCAAATACCTTCTCTGAAATATCTACCAGCTGGATTATAATTTAAACCCGGGTTGACATTTTCAAGCGAGATTAGCACTTCTAAAGTATCAGAATCCATATAAATTCCACGGCGATTAGGGTGAATGAAACGCGTTAGACCAAATAAGTAGCCGTCTTATCTTTATTTTTAACCCTCGACGCAAAAAGAGGGGTGTTATAAGTTTGACCGCTATGCGTGTCTGTGTCTGTCTGTGGCACCATAGCTCTTAAACGGGTAGATTGATTTGAATGCGGTTTTTTTTATTTGAAAGCAGGTTTTCTAGAGCTGGTTCTTAGATATGTTTCATCAAAACCGGTTTAGCCGAAGTACTCTGAAGTGACAAAGTCGGGGGCTTTCCAACTTTTTGTTGGTTAGCTCATATGACATTGTTACTAACCCAATATGGATTTTTATCCGAATTAAATAAATTGAATTGAAGAAGACCGGGTCTCTGTCTGCGTGGAGTTTGTTTATGGCTATCCCACGGGAACTATGCAATATTCTGGAATAAAAACTGTCCTTATTCCCCGAGACTCAAACTACCTATCTGTATACCGAATTTTATCTTGGGACGATGTGAAAAATGCATTTTTCAATCTTTTTACGTAACATTCTCTCATTAGTACATTCCAGCATAGCAGAACGTACTAAGTTACACTGAGATCAAAATAGTGAAAACCTTTTAGAGCGAACACAGTCTCATCTCACTCTAAGTCCCTAAGTGTTTCAGTATTTACGATGCTCCGTAGCTTGTATTAAAATAGTACGGGAAAGAAAGGAAACATTTAATCGTGAAGTTGCACGATTTACTGCAAAATCTTAATACCTAATTACCTAACCTATTCCCAAGTGGTATTTTCATTTTTAGAATAAATCAGAATAAAATTAGGGTGATCTGTGGATTTATGCTAATGTAGCGCCACCTATCTAGTACCGTACAACAACAATTCTACACTCCATATCCATACATGATTAAAATACAAATATTGGAACATAAAACCTCCTCCTTTTTGAAGTCGGATAAAATATAAACGGTCCCCAGCATTACAAGCAAGTGGCGCCATCTGTTCAATAATAGTGGTAACTATAAGTCTTGAAAAAGTTGAGCGGCGCTGTGCTCCATCTAGTGGCGAGTAGCGCGCACTTTTTCCTACTTGGTCTTCAAACAAGAATCAAGACTTGCGGTAGTTCGTTAATGAAATGATAGGTGGCACTTGCTTCCACAAAGACAAAACTTTTTCAATGAGGATTTCTATGACTGGCCAGGTGGCGCTGCGCTAGTAGTATCGTGAGCACAGATTACTAATATGTAGCTAGCTACAGATAAGACAGTCAATTATTGTTGTTGCCTATTATTGACGATGTAGCGCTGTTAAATTTTACAGTCTGTGGTACTTGTTTGACAGTCGTAGGGCTTTCCACAGGTCGATATAATCATTATCGATAGTCTCCAGTCAATGCTAGTGATGCGCTCTACGATAAATGGGAGTTACGGATGTCTTGTACTAATTTAATTTTTATTCAAATAAGTTATGAAATAAAACGACCAAGTGTTTTTAATCATTTATTCATTAATTTTTTGTGGCTCTTTTGTCGCAATTTATATTTTTTACACTTTTTTAAAGCAGCTATGTGCGTACTATTCGTTTTAACTACGTACTTTTCTTCCACTTTGCCGCATAATATCCTATTAATTATATTACACCGTGATCGTGAGGTCTGTAGTTTGACAACTTTGATATTTGTGTCACGTGTGTGATTGATTAAGTAATGCGATAGGTAAACATTTAATTAAAATATCTTTATCTTTATCTTAATATCTTCTTTGCCAACAATTGTTGCACTACTTACTCACTACTGACATTTGGACAGTACTGCTAAATTGTACTGGTACAAACTACTTAGATGCTTTATAGTACATTTTGTCTTAAGGGCGGTAAATAAGGAATTACGAACGAGAGTCTATTAGAAGCCCGAAGTCGAAGACTGAGGGCTTTAATGAGTCCATGTTCGTAATTCTAGTACCGCCCGTGCGACATACAATGTTTTTCATCACATTTGCAAGTAAAATTTTATATTTGTAAAAGAAAAAATATAATTCTTCCAAATATTGGCGATCTTAGGCTGTGCTCTTGGCAGCGTCACCCTCAACCTCCCTCGGCACCACGGGCTTTGCGGTGAAGGAAAACATCGTGAGGAAACCTGCACAAACCTGCGAAGCGATTCAATGGTGCGTGCGAAGTTCCCAATCCGCACTGGGCCCGCGTGGGAACTCGGCATGCGCCGCAACGTGCGTGTGCATGTGGTCCATGTAGTCCTGCAGCAGCGCGCGCAGCGCCATCAGTACGGGCACCGATTCATTGACCGACCTTGGGCTTCATGACAAGCACATTAAGGTCGAGGGTTTTATTTGGGGGGTTGCAACTAAGGTAGCCTGCATGTTACGACACTGTTTACGAGCAAGTGTGATGAAAAATACTTAAACATGTATTATTAAATGAGTTGAGTTGAGTTTGCGTTTGCAAAATATAACATTAATAGTGGAACTTTTAAATGTACATACGTGTAATGTTATTTGAACAGTTTTTAATTATTTTGGGGTGTTTGTTTACACACTTCAATTCTAAAAAATCTAAATTAAATACCGTGTAATTACTTAATAAAAGATCTCTAAATTATAGTTTTGCGAAAACATTTTTATAATTAAGTATAGTTTGCAGAACATTTTCGTAGACCTGTAGACTCTCTACGCCGTAGCACCGTAGCACTTTGCAGCACCTACAACATCGATTCATCGAACAGCCTACTCATCACAAATCCATATAAAGCCCATAATTTATCCCCCCACTTAAAACAAAAGAATGGCGTTCGAACTTAACGACTCGAAGCTCAAGTTTCCATACAATTATTTATAAAACTAGAGATCTGGTCGACCAGAGGTCAAGACTCTATAGTCTTGATTGAATGACCAGAGCTCTGGTTGACTGAAGAAAAATTAGCTGCTTGGAAAACAAACAGAATAACCACCAATATCGCCTCAGTGTTATTGGAAGCTTAGTACGTATATTTTAAGGTCGAAATTGAATTTGGCTAAAACTTTTTTTTTAAATGAAAGTAAAGGTAATTTGTACAAAGGCCCGACTAAAGATAAGGCGTGTTTTCGATCCCCTTAACAAGCGTTCGTTTTGCCGTTTTTTCCTTTGGATTGTAAAGGTGCGTGCACACTACGGCCGGGTAACGATCGCTTAAGAAGCTAAGGGCTCTTATCGTTTAGCGTTGAGGATAAGGGAAATGTCAAGATGTTGCGTACATTAAAAAAAGTTATAAAGTTTTATCCTATTAATCTTACAATGCTAATAATGCGAAAGTTTGTCTGTACGAGTATGTGTTTGTAAGTCCTTCACGCTAAAACGGCTGGACGAATTATATATGTAGATAAATAGATATTAGTATGTAGATATATTACAATTATTAGTATTTCGATAAATAGATATCTTGAATAACAAAAACGTTTCTTTTTATCCGGACATTCCTGCGGAATCGGGGTAAAATTTAGGCTCCACAGAAAACCAGCGTTGCTGCACATAATGTGCGGCAACACATGCTGAGTGGAGACCCTTTTTGGTATCCTGCCGTGTCACCAAGTAACATAGTTTTAGTGCTAGTTCTAGTCTTAGTTTTAGGTGGTACTTATGGAGCCAAAATATACCTTTCTTTCTTTCTTTATTCGATGCTCAGTTCTTTCCTTCTTATGAATTTTTCTGTGTATCGAATATGTGTACAGATGTAGATGTAGTGAACAATGTTTAGCCTTCGTATTTTGTCAGAAAAGTTTTTCTCTTGCTTTCTCAACTAGTTTACCGAAGTTTACTGGAGCTAATTGAGGAAGAATGGTAAATCCGACAAAATACAACGGATAAACATTGTTCGCTAGATCTGTAAATGAATATTGCTCTGTAGTCTTTCTCTCTCTAATGTACGAGGATGTGTTGCGAGGAATGTGTTTTTCACTAACCAATTGAAATGCTTCATTTACCTGTCCTCGCACAGCACCGCTCTGGTGGAAACAGCTGAGTAGCGAGGCTAGGTAAAAGCGTTCCTATTGGTTAAACGCAGCTAAACGATTTTGCGCATTCATGCCACGTCTCAGTGGGTCTCACCGGGTGAGAACGTACCTTTAGGCAAACATTTGCCCGGCTCCGCCAAAAGTGCGCAGTCGTCATTATTACGCGTAATTGTAATCAGTAGGTATTTGCTCGGCTCGGATTTGTGCGTAGAATTGACAAGATATTATTTCTAAGACTATAATTTGATTCGTTCTCTGATTTTTACTTATATGTTTATTGTAGTTTTTTTTTATTTCTTGTTCACTTACAATAAAATATATTTATATGTCTTAATTTTATTTATGTGAGTATATTTGTGTATCATTCCGCGAGTCACAGACGGTTCTGACAGAATATCAGCGCTGCAGGCGTCTAACGCCTCAGCATAATGCTGAGTCAGCGGCCGTTTCACTTTTGCGAGGACACACAAAATCATATATTTTAATTTTTGTATTTCTTTTTTTTTTTGTTTTATTTGTGTTTGCTGTTGTTGTTTTTTAGTTTGGTTGTATTTGTGTGTCTTTGTGAATGTGAATAAATGTCTTCTATTCTATTCTATTCTATTCTATTATTTCTGTTGGGAAAGAGAAAGACGCTGATATTTTTAAATTTCTTTAAAGACGTGCTTATTCTAAAAGGGCATAATTCCAAAACGAGACTAGACCATGACTAGACAAAAGTAATGGATCTTTTATTGTCTCGTGGTCTAATCTCTATTAAAAAAAAAGATCACGTAAAACTGACGTAGACGTCAAAATTATGACCCCAACCTTGTTCTATTGTAACAATGTATTATTTAAACCAATAAACTTTTTTCATTTTCATTTTCAACTTCTTCCTAACTTCAACCCTTCTAAGGGTACATAAAAAATTGCTAGTAGATAATCCAACCCTTAATAAGGGCGTCAGGGTTTTATAATTAAGCCATAATTTAAAACCGCATATAATGGCTGGCATAACTCCGAAGAATAATTACGGTAAGGTTCTTTTGGTTGTTGGAATATTATGTGTTTTAAGTTTTTAATAAGCCTCCGCTGTCCGTTATTATACATATTTTGGGTATACCGTACGGTACCCTCTACGCGCCAGTCCGACTCGACTATTTTTACTGGTGTGCCGTTAAAACCAAAAGGTTGAAAACGCCTGAAGGAAGTGGTTAACGCGACTGTGTTTCCAAGTGCATTTTACAATAGGTAAAACCTAGGTCTTAATTAAATTTAAAGTTTCGATCTGTTTACACAGTTGTCAGGCTGTGGCGAATTGCTCGCCGTAAACACAGACATAAAATTGAGCGCAATATAACCAAAACTCGCTAACTCCATGCCAGATTGAAAACGATACCAAACTCCGGTACTAAAGCCCGCAGTTTTACAACCTGAACACTTCGCGCGACCGTCGATGTAATCAGCTTCTACATCGCGTGTGTTGCAAGTACACCACTGTATGGGGGTGGTTTCGACTGTGCAATGAACAGAGAAGTATAAAATGTTGCTGAGAGGTAGTTTGCGACCCGCAGGACTTTGATAGTTGATAGTTTGCGATGTGGGCGTAGCTTTGTGAGGCACCTTTGTTGGTGGTCCGAGTCGGCTCCATCGGATTGAACGTGATGTTCGCAACTTTATCTGGCTCTGGAATTTTGTTTTTGTCCTGACTAAAGAATAGCGTCTTGTATTGGATTAGTGTGGCCAACGAAAGCTGTCCCAGACAAAACGCGGCAAATAAAAAAAAATGCCTGACAACACTTGCTGTACACTGATTAAACAATGTTGATACTTTGATATTATTTAAATTTTCCAGATATTAAATTATACTCGAGACTTCAAGCTGCATTAACATTCATTATAGTAAAGTGTGAAAGTTGATGATGTACTTTAGGAGTCCCTTGGTAAATTTTATGACCTTTGTCAGTGCATATTTACTTTTAGGGCCATTATACACGAACTGCTGCAGCCCATTTAATCAGCCACATTTATTCTTTATAATGTAAATTAAATTGTAATTTACATATAGAATATTCATAGTTCTGTGAATTTATTCAGTAACTAATAAATGAACCATAGAAATTCAGATTATTAATTTCAAGTCGTGTATAATGGCGTTTATCGTGGATATTGACGTTTTGCATTGAAACAAAAGACTGTTGTCTTGCAGGCCTAGGCCTGCAACAGTATATTTTGAAGCCTGTTTTATGGAACACAACATAAACATTACATAGCATGTTTGAGAAAAAGTCATTTACATCGTGTAGTTGTTATTTTGTTTTTATTTTTAAATAAAGAATTAGAAAAAAAAGTGTTTCCACCAGACATGAGCGAGGATTTGTCGCGAGGAATATGTTTTTCATGAACCAATAGAAACGCTTCGTTTACCTCGCCGCGCTCCGCTCAGCTGTTTCCACCAGAGCTGTGCTGTGCGAGGATAGGTTAATGAAGCGTTTCTATTGGTTCATGAAAAACAAATTCCTTACAACACACTCTCGCACATCTCTAGTGGAAACGCAGCCTAATATCTACGTCTATGTACAGTATGATCAATAAATTCACGCACCAACAAATAACTAGAAAACTATATATCTTCAAAATAAAACTTTTGGTGTCAGTAACCGCCAAGCACGAGCGTTTATCACAAAACTTGTGTATCAAAGCTTTTTAGAACGGCGTCGACACAACACGCTATTTCTTTTGTTGTTCTGTGAATCCCTTTCATTTGAAGGTGGTTAAAAAGGGTAGAGACGAAGAATAGATAACAGTTTTTAGGGTTCCGGAGCCAAAATGGCAAAAACGGAACCCTTATAGTTTCGCCGTCTGTCTGTCTGTCCGTCCGCGGCTTTGCTCAGGGACTATCAATGCTCTCTCTCTCTCTTCAAGTGCCTCTCCAACTAGTGAAGGTTGGCAGTCAGCTCCGCATATCTAATTCGGTCTTTTGCCAGTCTAAAAAGCTCCGCGGCGCTCTTAACTCCCGTCCATTCCCGGATATTGCGTAGCCACGATTTCTTCCTACGACCCACTGCTCTTTTGCCTGCCACTTTGCCCATCATTATGAGTTGCAAGAGTTCGTATCTGTCATGTCTTAATACGTGACCAGATAGGCAACTTTCAATCAATGCTAGAAAGGTGTAATTTTTGGCCTCCTTTCTTAGAATTGAAGATCAAACCTGGTTTTTATGGTTCCGTTGCCAAAATGGCAAAACGGAAACCTTATAGTTTCGCCATGTCTCTTTCTGTCTGTCTGTCTGTCTGTCTGTCCGTCCGTCCGCGGCTTTGCTCAGGGACTATCAATGCTAGAAAGCTGTAATTTTGCACGGATATATATGTAAACTTTGACAAAATGGTACAATAAAAAAAAAATATTTTTTAGCCATAGACGTAAAGGGAGTGTTTTTTTTCTCATCCAATCCTATAGCGTGGGGTGCCGTTGGATAGGTCGTTTAAAAACCATTAGGGGTTTGCTAAGACGATTTTTCAATTCAGTGATATTTTTGCGAAATATTCAACTTTAAAGTGCAAATTTTCATTAAAATCGAGCGTCCCCCCCCCTCTAAAATCTGAACGGATGGGTAAAAAAATTTAAAAAAAATCAGGATGGTAGTAAGTATATCAAACTTTCAAGGAAAACTATAACGGCTTAGTTTGCTTGAGAATTATTAGTAGTTTAAGAGTAAATAGCAGCCTAAGGTATAAAATATACCTAAACTTGGAAGATTCCGTATAAAATACGAAATCCTTATAAAAATATTACTTATTTGGTTCGTAATGGCTACGGAACCCTATTTCGGGCGTGTCCGACACGCTCTTGGCCGGTTTTTTGTTGTATGAATAACGTTAGCAAATGAGCTAAAGTCACCTAATGGAAAGTACTTTAATGTTTGTTAATAGTAATGTAAAATTTTTGTAAAGTTGTAAATAATTATGTAACCAGCTTAATGAGATGGAATACATCATGTGTCAGTCAGTACAAGCACTGCTGATAAGCGACAGGACCTATATTTATCAAGATAGCTTGAAGTTCTGAATCCGCACTGGACCTGCGTAGGAACAATGGCCCAAGCCCTCTCATTCCGAGAGGAGGCCTGTGACCTGCAGTAGGCCGTATACCAGATGATGATGAACAATATGTTCAGTATTTTTAATCAGGTTCGCGTATAAATACTTACTCCAAATTTTTCAACTGTGACAATTTGAAATGAAATCCATCTAATATGTCCAGTCTACTCATTTCGAGCACGCGTCGCGTCGGGTGTCACTCCGCGTAACCCGAGGGTACCGACAGCAGCCAACGCAATAATAAAATGTTCCAGATTTACCCTCGGTTTTATGCATGATTTGACACGAAATGAAAGTTAATTAACGGTCTTTTTTGTTATTCTTTGGAATGGAGGAATGATTTCATCGTAAAATAATCTGTACAGAATGGGTTAAAATTACATAACAATATTATTTATTTCCGAAAGGAACCATGGATAATAGTAGAGCAAATGACAGGAAAAAAAACAAAAGGAAATCAATAATTCTGATTTTTAGGGTTCCGGAGCCAAAATGGCTAAAACGGAACTCTTATAGTTTCGCCATGTCTGTCTGTCCGTCCGTCCGCGATGAGCTCTGGTTGAGTTCGAAACGCGTCAGTTAAGTGTGGTGGTGATGATCGATGAGTTTGTGTCATTTGTGTGTGTTCTTACAGTGTGATGGTGAAGGAACTGCATGAACACGCATATATATTTTCGTAATGGCTACGGAAACCCTATTTCGGGCGTGTCCGACACGCTCTTGGCCGGTTTTTTTTCTTCTCTAAACGGCTAGTTGCGTACCGCGGAAGTTTGCCATGTTTCACTTACATTACCTTTATGTCAATGAACTAAAATAATTTCTTTGCTCATCCGCGACCAAACCATCATGTTTGAGTCTAACATCTGGTAGCCTGGTGTATGGTTGTGTTGCTCTGAAGATGAGCTCTGGTTGAGTTTGTGTCATTTATGTGTGTTCTTACAGTGTGGTGGTGGAGGATCTGCATGAACACGCATATATATTTTGCATAAACTTAGCTATCATAATCAAAGGTGAGCAAAGAAATTCTTTGATATGGACCTCCGCAAAGTAACGCCTGATTCAGTAAATTACCTTTACGTCATCCTTTAAGTTTCTTTTTTAGTTTCTACTGATATATTTTAGTTATCTTTTAACATAGTTTACTTTATCAAAATTACCCAAAAAAGTCGTCGCGCGACGAGATATTCGAGATATTGTTAGTTTAGCTCTAATGTTGTTTTAGTTGAAAACCTATTTTCTATTTTCAGGTAAGTGTTCCCGTAACAAACATAATCATCCCGCAGGTGAGCGACATGTCTGTTTTGGTGACGTCACGTGATTGATGACGTCATAAGCATGGCGCTACTGTCGACACGCTGAGTATAAGTTGATTACATTTAAATTAGTCAATTACTATAACTGGGGTATGGCACTTGTCTCACCGCCAGCGAGGAAACGATTGGCTATCGACTATTTTCTCGCTCAAGAAACGAACAAAAGATATAAGATCCTGTGTGAGTAAAAGAGACACATATATAAATAGTTGATCGCTGGCTGTTCACACTGCCGGCGAGAACTCGCTCTTACATCTTTTGTCGCAGCGACAAGAGCTATAAAACTAGCGAGTATCTATAGCTCAGCGATGTCAGCTTGGCGGCCGCCCCCCACGAGCGAGTCGAGTGGAGCGAGTAATCGCCCGTCGCACGCGAACACTCGCTTACAGCCGAGCGACAGAACTACACTCGCTTCTCGCTGCTCGCCCACTCGTTTCTAGTTACTCGCTCTACTCGCTTCTCGCTCATCGTCGGCGGTGGGACAAGTGCCTAACGCTGGTGTATTAGGAGATCAATCATTGTTAGGACAAGTTAGTTCGTGAGTATAATTAATGTTTAACATCTGGTAACTGGTGGCGTTGCTCTGAAGATGAACTCTGATTGAGTTCGAAACAGGGTAGTGTGGCGGTGGTGGTAAATGTGTGTGTGATTTGTATGTGAAGGAGCTGCATGAACACATTTCTTACATAGTCATAATATAGCTCTAAAAGTCGCGGAGTTTGCATTTCATTGTTAAATTCACAAAGTAGGGCCTGATTCAGTAAAGAGCGTACTCCTACTTAAAGGGTCGGCAACGCAATTATGACTCTTCTGGTGTTGCAGCGTCTGTCTGGTGTCTATGGGCGACGGTAATCGCTTACCGTCAGGCGATCCGTTTCCTCGTTTGCCCTCTATTTCCATAAATAATAAGGTTTTGGTAAAAAAAAAGAATTTTGAATACTAGCTTTTCTGCCGACTGTACTTTTTATTGTCTGTACTTGCATTTCCACCCAAACTACATTTGCATACCAAATTTCAAGTCGATGCCATGAACCGTTGAAGAGTTCCGTCCTGCGGAGACGATCATGGCCGGACTACCAGGATGTCACTAACAGATTATTGTATTTTCACGCTATTCACATCAGTATCAAATTTCAAGTCAATCCAACTACTGGAAGTTGGTTTAATTTAACTTGCAAGATTTGATTGCAGACAGACAGACAATGGGACAGGTAAAACTAAATAAGGGTAGTTTGATCCAGTGGAGGGTTAGTTCTGTCCATAAAGATCACATCATCATCAGCCGCAAGGCGACCACTGCTTAGCAAAGTCTCCCCCTTAGAACGCCACAATGAACGGCAACTGGCCACTTGCATCCACCGGTTGCCCGCAATTCTCGTGATACCGTCAGTCTACTAGGTAGGAAGAAGAAAATAATTTTTAAATGGTTTAAAAAAAGGGGTACTTTACACAAGCAAAACATTATGACAAACATTATATTATAAAGACACATTTTATTTACCTAATTCTGTCTAGTGTCTATCAATTAGGTAAATGTAGTTCTTCAAGATACGTCCCAGTGGCGGACGGATGGACAGACGGATTCTGATGTCCTGTCCATCACTTTAAGTTGAAAATACAAACTGAAATATAGATGCACAGAAAAGCCAGAAAAATAAGACCAGCACTGGGAATCGAACCCAGGTCCTCGGTATTCCATAGCGCGTGCTATACCGCTACACCACTGTTGGTTATTTTTAGTTCTTTTTTGTGCATCTATATTTCAGTTTGTATTTTCAATTTAGGTTTTACGTGATGACCGTAAAAGTAAAAAATTTGGAATTGAAATAGAAAATACAAAAAGATTCCAAAAAAAACAATCATCACTTTAATGTTAACTTGAAGAAATCCCTTTAAATGATAAGTTTGCCTTCGTACATCATTCTCTTGTTATCTGTTAATTTCATATGTTTTACGCACAGTCGAACCAAGTTATTCATGAACAATCAACGTCATAAATAAGTGATCACTTTTGTACCTTGTTGCTTTCATTCGTTACACAATATTATCGTATGGCTTCCAAACATGACTTTAAAATGACAAGGTACAAAAATGATCACCTATTTATGACGTTGACTGTACTAGGGTTGAACCTTTTAATACTCAATTTCACTCTGCTTTCCTTGAAACCTCGCACGTATGTTTACAATTCTGCATGTATTATATTATTTTGCGAACGCTACGCCGGGGCCCGCCCGCCGTCAGTTTGACGCCGTGACCCGGCACGGGCGCACGTTCCGTGAAAGATACGCGAAATATATCGTATAGCACCCGTACCATACGTACACTTAGTGCTACTGGGGTTAAGTGTGCAAATATTCGTGGTACGGGTGCGCAAAAAATACTATAAAAGCACTAGTGCGTACAGTGTGCGTAAAATGTACTAATCTAATTAATGTGGTACAAGTGCATAGTGTACAGAAGATGAGTAATTGATAGCAAAATAAATGGGTTTCGTAGCAAAAAAAATATAAGTAAATTCAAATTGATGATGTAGTTTCGGGTTTAGACGTAATCAGTGTACATAGTGATTGATTATAGTGATTTAGTGAGTGTTAAATCATAAACATACTGTCTAAAAGGGTTTGTTAAGGTGAAATTGTAAATTGAGTTTAATAAGAGTTATATCTAAAAATTCGATGAATAGCGTATACGCCTATAGCAGGGTTTAGGGGTCCGTAGCATGTGTAAAAGGGGTTCACAGTAGGTCAGTCTGTTAACATTATATTAGGAAATTTTCAAAAATATTTTCTGACTGGGGTCCGTGGAATTGTTTACATTGTGGAAGTGGTCTGTGACTGCAAAAAGTTTAAGAAACACTGGCCTATAGGGTACTATAGAAATACATTTATAATTAACCTATTTTTGTCATTATTTTTTATAATTACGTCCTCTTCGTATTTTCCAGTATTTTCCATTCCTCTTCGTACCTGTGTTGAATTTCGGTAAAATTTGAGAGTATTTTTAATGGGTAATCAAAATGATGACGCAAAATAAATCTAGGTTGTACCTATTTAAAATATTTTTATTTACATTGATTAAAACTTTTTTGTAATTTAAAATTTCTCACTGTCCCGAGACAGTTGCAACCATCGCCATCTAAATAACGATTTCAATTTAACTTTGACAAAATTTGAATATCCACTGTAATGAATTTACATCTTAGGGTCAGGTCAATCCGGTCACTAGAGAACTAGGTGCAATTTTTACGGCAAAATTTGAATCTAACACACACCCACACCCACACACACACGCACACACACACACACACACACAGAGAGAGAAGTAATTTCCATCCATTTTCCATGTAAAGAATAATGAGCGATGTTTTGCTTTTACTACATAAAATTGTAAAACTTTTACTTATATTATATTTAATATACATATATAAACCGGCCAAGAGCGTCTCGTACAGGATAGGGTTCCGTAGCCATTACGAAAAAATCAAATAATGTTTTTCTAAGGATTTCGTATTGCGTACTGAAATCTTCCAAGTTTAGGTATATTTTATACCTTAGGCTGCTATTTACTCTTAAACTACTAATAATTCTCAAGCAATCTTAGCCGCTAATATATAATTTTCCTTGTAATTTTGATTATATTACTACCATTCTGTTTTTTTTCAAATTTTTCCACCCAACAGTTAAAAATTGTCTTGGCAACTCCCCAATGGTTTTAAAAGACCTTTACAACGATACCCCACAACATAGGGTTAGTCGAGAAAAAAAAATACGTCTATGAGAGGTACCCTAAAATATATTTTTTTACTTTTTTTTTTAATTGTACCACTTTGTCGGCGTAACTGAATGTATATTCATGTCAAATTACAGCTTTCTAGTATTAACGGTATATGAGCGTACCCGCGGACAGACAGACAGACCGACGGACAGACATGGCGAAACCCCACCCTAAACTACGGAATTTATCCCTATTTTCCTTGGCCACGGCATCACGCGTGAACGGCTGGACCGATTCCGCTAATTCTTTTTTTGTTGTGTTTGCTATTGTCAGGAGAAGGTTCATAGAAAAGAAGATTAGAAAATTAAAAAAAAAAACTACACCGTGGGCGAAGCCGCGGGCATCAGCTAGTTAAGTATATAATTCCCAGTAAAATTTTGACATACAATACAACACATGAAACTCAAGGATGCAGGGCTCTTCCAACCTAAGCAATTGGAGGTCTATGGGGGAGGCTAATGTCATAGTGGACGTCCTGCGGCTGGTGACGATGATGATGACAGCAAAGTTTTAAAAACAGTTATTTTTCTTTTGAGAATTAACAAACATCTTTTCGCATCACGCAATTACGTCGAACAAACGAAATATGCAAGTCACAAAGAATTTTATAAAATAAAAAAAGAAATAGACGTTCAAAAGGAAAGCAACGAAAGGCTTCCAAACAGTTGCATCTCGTTTTAGCGTTCCGTAATCTGCTAGAAATAAATTTTTGCTATCTGAAAAAAAATATTTTTTGTTAAACACAGCTTGTGTATAAGAGTATTGCATTGAAATTATATTCTTTAAACAAGATGAGGTGACATACAGATACAGGACAATTGACGATTACAATGTTTTAGACCATCGCGGTGTCATTACTAATTTTAATTATGAAATTTTAAATAATTAGAAAAAAAATATATTCACAACCTAGTGTCACCTGCCACCGAACACAGTCGTTTCTTTTCCCATAGACGTGACGTAAAGAGTATGTACCTACTATCACCGTCACCTGAATGGAATCATTGTTTGTGCGTAGTATGATCAAGTGTTGCCCGAATTGCGACAGCGAGAATCTTAGTTATAACCTAGCTTAGGTACTTTTCTGGCAGGATTTCATTTTGTGAAAGGGTCGCAATTCTAACCTAACCTAACTTGCTTCTCCAGTAGCAGTTCCTTTTGTGCAAAGGTCGCAATTCTAACCTAACCTAACTTACTTCTCCGGTAGCAGTTCCTTTTGTGCAAAGGTCGCAATTCTAACCTAACCTAACTTACTTCTCCGGTAGCAGTTCCTTTTGTGCAAAGGTCGCAATTCTAACCTAACTTACTTCTCCGGTAGCAGTTCCTTTTCTGCAAAGGTCGCAATTCTAACCTAACCTAACTTACTTTTCCCGTAGCAGTTAATTTTGTGCAAAGGTCGCAGTTCTAACCTATCCTGCAAATATACAGGTACCTATCTAGGAATATTTATTGTTAGTAAGTAGGTTAACGAGAGAGAGAATGATACGTTTTTTCTGTTTGGTATTTATAACTCCATTTCATGATAAACCAGTGGCCTTAATTTGTCCAACACACTTAATAATCAAATCACTATCGTTTTCACCATTTCTCTATCACACGGTATAGGATAAGGGTAGAAAGAGATAGACAATACGGATTCAGTTCTAAATTTTTCTTTTCCTTTTGATATCCTACATCATCATCCCAGCCTATATACGTCCACTGCTGGGCACAGGCCTCCTCTCAGAACAAGAGGGCTTGGGCCATAGTTCCCACGCGGGCCCAGTGCGGGTTTGATATCCTACATATAGGGACTCAAATTTTACCAATTCATCAAACATCACCAAAATGCCAGTGTATCTTTTTTTCTCGACATCCCAATTAAAAGCGAACGTTTCAAAGAGATGAAACAGTACCTCCTCATTACGGGCCGCTCAAACTTCACTTTTTTTAAACTCGACACGACGAAGTTTAGGGGATGATAACGCTCTTTGGAATTTTAATGAAAGCTGGCTGTTCATGTCACGCGCTGAATGGGCCCTACTCAGTGAATGGACGGCTTTAGGTCTGACGTGGACGATTCTACTACGACATTTTTGTCGCCACGTTATCCGACTTTTCAAGAATATGCAGTCAAAAGCAGCAGCAGCGAAAAAGTAGTTAAACGATCGGATGGCCAAGTGGTTAGAGAACTGACTACGAAGCTTGAGGTCCCGGGTTCGATTCCCGGCCGGGGCAGATATTTTATTCTCGAGTCTTGGATATTTAATTATGTATTTATCTATATATAGAAGCCATAGTACAAGCTTTGCTTAGTTTGGGACTAGGTCAATTGGTGTCAAGTGTCCCTTGGTATTTATTTATTAAATGTCATTAAAAAAAAACATATTTTTTTTAGTGTCGTGATAATGACGTCGCGATCGTAGATTATAAAACACCTAATATACTTAAATGTCGTACGTATAAAGAATTACTATGTACGAGTATATGCCATTAAAACTCTGAGCATTGAGTAGGTTGTCACACGGTCGGCGGCCTAAATAAATTGAATATAAAAGGTACGGGAATTCACGGTCCGTACCTGCCATGTTTAGGATGGAATACGCCATTTACAGACAAATGCACTAGCATGTATAGGACACCTTTTTAAAAGTCAGATGTGTGTTAATAAAGCAGTTAAAATAAGCGTTGTATATCTATTAAGTTGATATTTTTTACTACCAATATTGACTTTTATTAATCATCAATCAACTGAAAAAATAAATAAAGTATAACAGTGTGCAGCGAAACGTGCCCCCACTCGGTACATGTTTATATATGTCGGCCGCCGATCGTAAAATCCGCCAGATCACGAAATTCCTTGGCATATCGTGAAATTGTGCCATTTCATGAATTGGCTAAGGGTTATCCGCTATATCGTTAAAAACTCAACGTTTAACGATTTGCCGAGTGACGCTTAGGCAAATCATGAAATTCCTATGCATCATGAGACGCCGCAATTTCATGATTTGGCCAGTTTAGGCAGATCATAAAATTCCTAGGCATATCATGAAACGCCGCCATATCGGTTCTGGCACTTCGCGGGACGCTACCGCGGCACGCTTGCTTCGCTCGCGCGGCTCGTGCGTTGTGGTCACAATTAATACTAACCACTCCTCGCTCCTCCACGATGTGCCCGGTATAGAGCTAGGAATATCGACAAATGCGTTGCTCTAATCGATCTGCCGTATTGTTTCTCAGGCACATCGTGATATGCCTGGCCAACTTTTAGGCATATCATGAAATGGCACCATTATTTAATTTAGTACAGGTACCTTCATACTTTGTTTATAATATATCAACAACTCAATGTCTTGAC
Organism: Choristoneura fumiferana; assembly: GCF_025370935.1. Taxonomy (NCBI): domain Eukaryota; kingdom Metazoa; phylum Arthropoda; class Insecta; order Lepidoptera; family Tortricidae; genus Choristoneura; species Choristoneura fumiferana. Next base: position 10,921,280 of record NC_133495.1, read on the forward strand.
ACCCTGAATTAAAACATGTCTTATTAAATAAAACCAACATAATTCATAGCTCACCTACCTGTATTTTTATACCACATTTTTAAACAACATGTGGTTAATCTCAAAAACGATTAACTCCAAACAAACAACTAAATTATAAACTGTTCAATTTCCCGCACTTTCAAAACTGTTTTTCCATCGTAAATCAATGCAAACTTGTATTTACGACTGAGGTAAAACAAACCAACTGACCGCGTGGGGTATACATACAAACGTTCTGTATTTAACTTTAATAGAACTATATAACGCTATCGAAGCGTGATATACAGGATGTCTCTGGCAGGCTTTAAAGCTTTTTTCATCACACTTGCTCGTAAACAGTGTCGTAACATGCAGGCTACCTTGGTTGCAACCCCCCAAATAAAACCCTCGACCTTAATGTGCTTGACATGAAACCCGTGGTCGGTAAATGAGTCATTGCCCGTACTAATTTTCTTGTCATGAAGCCCAAGGTCGGTAAATGAGTCAATGCCTGTACTGATACTGCTGCGCGCGCTGCTGCAGGAGCACCTGCGCGCGTACTTCGGGCACATGCCAAGAGCGCAGTCAGCGGTATCGGCAATTTTTGAAAAAATATTAGTTTTTCTTTTACAAATATACAATTTTACTCGCAAATGTGATGAAAAACATTGTATGTCGCACGGGCGGTACTAGAATTCCGAACATCGACTCATTAAAGCCCTCAGTCTTCGACTTCGGGCTTCTAATAGACTCTCGTTCGTAATTCCTTATTTACCGCCCTTAAGACACAATGTACTATTAAAGGTAAATTCAAGGTTTGATTCTACTCACGAAACTAAGCTCCTTTTGTTTTGTAACATTTTCAATAACTTAAATTTAGATCATCTATAGATCCTCAAAGTTTAATTGTTAAATCAGTGTATCGGACATGGCGGTGTTATCGCCGTTTCTTGATAGGGGCCTTGAAATAATTTTAAACATATTTAAGGTGCGACCAAACCGCTGCTTAAAAAACGGTGACGGTACGGAATCGCAGTGACACATCGTATGCGCACCGTTTTTATCGCATGCTCTCCACACCGCTGCTTAAAATACGAAATCACAGTGACGTAGCCGTAAACGTCAGGACTTTACGAACAAAACTCTTGACGTTTACGGCACGTCACTGCGATCCCGCACCGTTTGCGTATTTTAAGCAGCGGTGTGGAAAGCATGCAAAAAACAATGCGCATACGATGCGTCACTGCGATTCCGTACCGTCTCCGTTTTTTAAGCAGCGGTTTGGTCGCACCTTAACTGCATAGTTCGTATGTAGTATAAGCTCAGACCCCTATACCACAAACGTCACATAAAATTATCACTTTTTTAAATTTATAAAATTATCACTTTTTTAAATATGAGACAGTAAAAAAATTACGATTTGTACCTAACACTTGTAATTTTGTGGTACAGGGACTTGGCCTCCTTTCTTAGAATTGAAGATTAAACATGGTTTTTAGGGTTCCGTAGCCAAAATGGCAAAAACGCTCTCGGCCGGTTTTATTTTTTCTTCCAAATGACATACGTATTAAAAGTAAAGTATTTATATTAATTATTTGTTTTACTATAATGGCATTATCGTGAAGTCCAAAAGTTGGGCTAAAATTCGCCGTCTTTAAAATATGGAATAAAAAAGGGTTTTAATTAGTTTTATGTTTTCTATTGTAACTTTTATTAACCTAAACCCTTAACATCCCTTTTAGACGAAACGGAATCCATAAACAAGTGAAACAGAATTTAAAAAAAATGGCGTCATCTAATGGCAAAGACAATTCAAAAATGACAGCCTCAATTGACAGTCTCAAGCTGTCAAGTAAGAACACGTCAGTGTGCTCGTCCAAACATGCGTCGTCGGAATCAGTGCTCTCCAGGAGAGACAAGGAGAGCATGCAAATGCAAGAGTGTAAGAAGAAACTGTTAAGTGAACAAGTCATTATAAGGGACGAGAATGTGGTACTGCGCTCGCCTGCGCAGAAGAAGATTGTGATGCCGCCTACCGTCAATCCTGAGGTAAATTTTGCTTATTTTAGTGTTACTTACGTTATGACACCAAAAAAAATGTTGTGGGCGAAATATATCCTTTAAAAATGAGTCAACTAATAATGTAACTTTAAAAAGTTCAAAAATGTTGTGGGAAAAATAGATCCTGGACAAATAAGTCCACTAATAATGCAAGTTAAAAGAGTTAAAAATGTTGTGGAAAAAGACAACCTGTACAAATTATTGAACTTATAATGTAACTTAACTCCCGACATTGTCGTTTCAAAGTTCGATATCTCGAAAACGGCTGAACCGATTTTTGACAAACATAGGTAGTTAAGAACTACCGCAAAAAACGAAACATATCTGGTGGAAACGAAGCCTTAAGGTGATTTTCCACCAGCGAGGCGAGACGAGACAAGACGAGACGAGAATTTAAATTAAAATAAATACAAATTTCAATTCTCGTCTCGCCTCGTCTCGCCGGTGGAAAATCACCATTATGCTTGCACTGTGGTGCCTTCCATAGTGTGCGGGTGTGCGGGTTAAATTCCCGCTTGACCATTTTTGATTGACAGAAAATGTATGCTGCACAAAAATCTCTTTATAATCTAGTGACTTTCTTCATGAATATAAAGTAGTATGTGGTGTGTTACGAGCAGAGAATACCTAAGTTACTACTTTAGATAATAATATCGGTGTTTGTTACTGTGTAGGGTGTTATAGTTATATGTAGCAAGGCAATTATTATGTAAATGTAACAGATATCACAAAACGTGATGGGAGAGTTTGAAGTATCTGGTATCTGGGACATTTCTTTTCTGAATTGAAAATACAAACTGAAATATAGATGCACAGAAAAACCAGAAAAATAAGACCAGCACTGGGAATCGAACCCAGGTCCTCGGTATTCGGTGCATCTTTTCATATTTCAGTTTGTATTTTCAATTTATTACGGGATACCAAAAGTAAAAACGAATTTATAGCATTGTGTCTTAAGCAATGGAATTGAACGAGAGTCTATAGAAGCCCGAAGGAAAACTGATTAAGGAGGATATTCGTAATTATTCCCCAGTGCTGGTCTATAATTGTTCCTGGCGATATCTTTTCTCTTGGCACGTCTCTTTCATACGTTGTGCAGTTGGTCCATGTTTCTGCAGCAGCACATTTAGGTTTTACGGGTTTCATGACCGTTAAAAGTAAAACATTTACGAGCAAGTTTAAATAAAAAATACAAAAAGATTCCAAAAACCAATCTTCATTTCTTTCTGGTTTAAAAAAATATTGCTATGATTTTAACGTGGGTAGTTTCGATATCAGTTTAAACTTTCCTGATATGTTATATTTATGGAATAATCGCCTTTCTACCCTAACAATTACACCTGTATATGTATACTAGCGATCTGGCCTGGCTACGCACGGGTGCAATTTTGAAAAGAAAAGGTTTCCAATCGAAGGCACTTCACATTTTTCCTTTCCCCAAATCTACACCCGCGCGAAGCCGGTGCGCGTTGCTTGTATATGTACCATGTAGGACATGTGTAAATCTTTCATGAAAAATTACCAAACTGATGGTGAAAACCGTAATAAAATCCACTGCATAGTTTAAAAGGTCTGAGCGTACAGACGGCGGGAACAAACTTGTTATCACACTATGTAAAGAAACCAACCTCTTACCAAATTTTGCCACCAACAGCGGATAATAAATGAGAGTAATGCTTTTTCCCTTTAAAGTTGCAAAGTGAGGTCCGCGTTGATTTATCGTCGGTCAGGAAACTTAGGTTCTAGCTTAGTCAGCTCAGATCTATCAACTTTAAGTGAGCGGTCAACTTGCAAAAACATCCGTTGAACATATCGAAAATACAAACTGAGACATGGATGCACAGAAAAACCAGAAAAAGAGACCAGCGCTGGGAATCGAACCCTGGGGATACCCGTAAAAGTAACAAATTTGGAGTTGAAATAAAAAATACAAACAGACTCCAAAAAACCAATCATAATCCGTTGAACAGTTGTGCGGGTTATTAAGGAAAATTTTATATAATACTATGCAGGTGTTGCTCGCGATTTCGTCTGAAAGTAGTCGTTTACCGCGCGCATATGGTACCATTTTCCGGGATAAAAATTACCTTATGTTCTGCTAAGGGTCTTTTGAACTATCTTCATACAAATTTGCATTTAAATCAATTTAGCGATTTATGCATGAAGAAGAACATGACAGACAGAAAGACACACTTTGGCATATACAATGGGAGCGCCAAAGTTCGCATACTCTTCGCTAGTCATACTGTATTTTTGTCCGAATCATCGTTTGTTATATTTTTTTTCCCACCGAAACCTTACGGTTTTCGGAAATTTTGAAATTGTCACCCTATAGAAAACTATAGGTTAGGTTGAGTTTATTTTATAACAAATCTGAATAATTATTGGGTTCAGAGAAAAAAGAGTTATGACAAAAGATCGTTCTGACAAACATTACTTAGTAGAATTTAAAGAAATATAAATATTTTTTTGAGATTGGTTATGTATACAATAATAGTCGTAAGCTATAAATACAGAATGGATTTTTTATAAACAAATGCCAATTTTCAATTTATTTTTATACTTATTTTTCGCTCAGAGGCTAATTTTAAGGTTTTAAAATAATTACTTTGGTCACCCGCGACCTTGTTCATTCAGTTCATTGATATGGAAAAGTAAGGCCTGATTTAATAAATTACTAATTTTAAGATCCTTTTTTTGCTTTGAGATGAGAATAGAATAACGTATTTTTAATTTTTCCGTATATTTTTAGTGTTTCATTTTAATATTCAAAACTCCTTCATGTCAATAAAATGCATTTGTCTAAATCATCTTGTGGTATATTTTTGTAGGCGCTTATAATAATTTATTTTTAACCCCCGCTGGAAAAAGTGTGTTAATTTTTTTAACCCAATATCTGTCTGTATGTCCGTCTATCTGTGGCATCGTAGCTCTCTAACTAGTCTCAAACTGATGAACCGATTTCAATGCTTTTTTTAACGTGAAAGCGAGTTTCTTTGCTGTGGTAAACTTGTGAGCATAAATTTGATCAAAAACATCTGAACACGACTCTACGCCGTAACAATAGAGTCGTTTTGAATATTTTTGAACTCATGTTGTGTTTTATTTTTTTCATTGGGTTCAGCCGTTGTTTAACAGAATGAATGAAACTTTGGAGATGTTTAAAATTGTTCTGAGAGGCATGTCCGCAGCTGTAGGGTATACAGGGCTGGAGACGATGTTTATTTAAATAGTGATAAAAATAGGTAATCATCTATAAAGATGCCCGAGCGCAGGTGTATCGTTTGATTGCGGTTTTACTGCCGCATGGGATCCCGACAAATAAACATCAAGTTTATGTGCCGCGTAAACTTTAACTGTATTGGTTCTGTTTTTTATGTTAGATCATTTCGGTACGGCGGATGACCTTTAGAATCAACAATCGCAATATAATTCAATAACTACGAACTAAGGTTACCGACATAGCCCGAAGAATTGAGAAACTGAAGTGGCAACGGGCGGGGCACATTGCTCGCAGGACTGATGGCCGATGGGGTCAGAAGGTTCTGGTATGGCGTCCGCGGACCGGGAGACGAGCTATCGGTAGGCCTCCAACAAGATGGAGCGACGACCTGGTTAAGATCGCGGGTTCGCGGTGGATGCGGAAAGCACAAGACTGGTCTGAGTGGAGAGCCTTGGGGGGGGCCTATGTCCAGCAGTGGATCTCTGTCAGCTGACATGATGATGATGAATACAACTCAATGTCTCGTCAAATGAATCTCGTTAGAAACTTGATAGTTTCACTTTCAAGGCTAGGCAAGGATAGCAGAATTAAGTTTTTATTATATGAATTGCTTGATAACTTCGCGCGCTTAGGAGAAAAAAGGGCCTTGACAGACTGACAAAGGGTTTGACAAAGTGATTTGTTAATTCCTCTTGCGATCATCATCATCATCATCACATCAGCCATAGGACGTCCACTGTTGGACATAGGCCTCCCCCATAGACCTCCAGTTGCCTCGGTTGGAAGCGGCTTGCATCTACCGTGAACCCGCGACTATAACCAGGTCATCCGTCTATCTCGTTGGTATCTTTCGGCCCCAACGACCATCTGTTCTCCGTGCTATATGGCCTGCCCATTGCCACTTCAACGAGCTAATTCGCTTGGCTATGTCGGCCTTTTGTGATACGGAACCTTAAATCGGGTTTTTTTCTTTGACACGGACGTATTTTTAGCACAGATTTGCTATTGAGGTGGTGCTTCACTATAGGCCTTATAAATAGGTTCAGAGTTGCTCGGCAGAGCTATGGAGAGAGCTATCCTTGGGGTTTCTCTACGGGATCAAATCAGAAATGAGGAGATACGTAGAAGAACAAGGGTCACCGACATAGCCAAGCGAAATAGCGCGTTGAAGTGACAATGGGCTGGACATATAGCACGGGGAATGGTGTTTGGGGCAGAAAAGTTCTCAAGTGGAGACCGCGGATCGGCAAGCGCAGTATAGGACGTCCACCAACTAGATGGAGATATGATCTGGTTAAAGCCACGGGTTCACGGTGGATGCAAGCCGCCTTCAACCGAAGCAACTGGAGGTCTATGGGGGAGGCCTATGTCCAACAGTGGACGTCCTACTGCTAAGAGAGATTCGCTATTTGAAGTAAGAGCACATTCCTGTCTATGATATAGGTACGAGTAATCAGTTTATTTTTTAAATATACCTTTTGAACTCTTGACTTTACTTAGAATATGTAAAAGCAGAAAGTTGTAAAGTCACGTATTTCATCCAAAATGTTGCCTTCTTGATGAGATTTAGTTATTTTCGGCTTCAAGTTTAGTAAGTATTCAGAGCGTGCCTTCACTCATTACGTTAAAGTTGGAAACTTAAACTTAAGTCTCGCGGTGCACCGCGTGCAGTCGTATGTCAAAAGTTAAACTTTGCTGAAATATAACGTTAACTTTATCCCATTAACAAAATTGATAGTTGCTATACATTTTAACCATGTGGATCACTCTTCCATAAAAAAATCGTTTCACTGAAGTTATCACTGCAAGTTGAGTCGGTAAAATAAGTGTTTTTTTTACCCAAGTGGCTGAAGGGGGGTTATATTTATTTTTTGAGCTTATTGTATGTATAAGTATATATTTTTTTGGCCCTCTATGTAGCCTTAATAGCTAGACGGTTTTACAATGAGATATCATAATTATGTTTAAAGTTGTACAATTATGAGTTTACATGCATAAAAAAGAACTAACCTAAGATAGCTTAACTAACTGTAACAATGAAAATTATAAAAAGAATACCCCGTCTAAAAGATCTGCCTGTGGCAGGGTTTCCATGACGCTGGCCGCATTAGGTACCCCTTTGGACCCCAAGTGCGATCCGCTGGGATAAGTACGCGCCAGCTCTTGGGTCCCCAGACGTGTCGATCAACCGGGACGACAGGGCCTTTATAAAAAACTTATATCATATATAGATATCATTAGATTTTTAAAAACTGTCGGAGTGACATAGGTTATATAAAAAAAACAGTCCAATTGAGAACCTCCTTTTTTGTAGTCGGTTAAGAAACTTAAAAGAAAAACTAGTGCAGTAGTCTAGAACTCTGTAACAAATTTAACTTAATCAATCAGGACCCATTCCTGAGATTTTTTGAGATGGTTCCGATTTTGAGTAGTTTGCAACTGTTGACCACTTCTTGACTACTACAGTATTTTCTTTTTTTAAGTATTTTTTTATGCAGTTTGATTTTTGATTTTTAAAATTAATTAGGGTAGCATAAGCCCTCCACAGGGCGGACAACCCAAGCCCGTCCATTCTGAAAGCATGCCTGGCCCACCAGCGTAACATATATGTAAAGGCCCAAGTTATGTTCTAACGAAAAAGGTACAACTTTAAATATAGATGCCATGATACAGGGTGAAGCCAATTTCTATTATAAACTTGCCCTTGCTCCAAGAAGCCTTCTATTTACGTCAAAGACACTCCCTCTCGCTCCCACTATTCTATCACTTGATATATGGCGGAATGATAACCATTATTATAATATACAAACAAAACTCCACCTTATGTCTTGTTCTTAAGAGTCTTATGGCAACAGCAGTAAACATGTGTAGAGGTGCTACGCTATTTGTATGAAATGTCGTAGGCGCGTCTACGAGTGCTACGAGTTTCGTAGCGTTAGTAAAGTAGGTTGTTAATAAATTAAAATAGGTAACTAAATAATTTCTTGTTGTATTTAGAAAAAAAAACCCTATAGATGCATAGAAAAACTAGAAAAATAATTCCAGCGCTGGGTATCGAACCCAGTTTAGTTAAGTTTTATATTTATCTTTGATTTTTAATTTTTAACTTCGATTTTAATCTTCATGTTTAATTTACTCATTTTTGTAAAAATAGATGTCCGGATGAACAGGAGATTAAATATAGCAATAATACAATAAAAAAAGTTATTATGAATTGTAAGTTATAGTTAGACGACCGGATGGCCTAGTGGTTAAAGAACCTGACTACGAAGCTTGAGGTCCCGGGTTCGATTCCCGGCCGGGGCAGATATTTGTTGAATTAATACGAATGATTGTTCTCGGGTCTTGGATGTTAAGTATGAATATAAGTGTATATTTATCTATATCAGTATGTTTATTCGTTGCCTAGTATCCATAGTACAAGCTTTGCTTAGTTTGGGACTAGGTCAATTGGTGTCAAGTGTCCCATGATAAATTATTATTATTATCATTGTGTAAGTAATAAAATAAGCAGTAGTAGCTTATAGTGGGTCTTCTGCGTCACTTATAAATCTCTTAGATCACTTAGAAAACTTAGAGGTGTTGAGAATCAATGTGACACAATAACCTGCTAAAAGAATACTTCAAATTTTATTCATGACAATATGAATTATTAATAATTTTCAATTATTGCAGATTAAATCCATAGTTTTGTACAAGTCCTATATCTAAATCTAGCAAAGATTATGGTGCATGTAGGCTCAGCCAGTGTTTTTAAAACAAACGAAAAGGAGTTAGTTTATCTTGAAAGTTAATTAATTTATCATTAAAGTAGCCCATGATCCAATTATCGAATGCAGAAACCGTTCGACTGTAATTGAACGAGGTCGGCTCGTTAAGCAGCGGGCCTCTGGACTAGCGTGGCCAGCATACGCAATGAACGGTCACTGCGCAGTACACAGAATTACAGTACCCGGCAATAAAGACTGCACATCGGTCTTCGGAAAAAGATAATTGGCTGTTCACGACGATTTCCGAACACTGGCGACCGTCCATCAATCAGTGACGTTTTATATCAAATAAATACTGCAACTTTATGGACTTAATTAGTTTACGCCAAATTAATGACATGTAAACTTCGAATAATATGTATTAGAGAGCTGTTACAACTATATTAAATATATTGACCCGGATAACTCACGTCTTAAATCGAGTTTAGCTCGACATGTTTCGGGATAATCCGTAGCCCTTCGTCTCCGGAGCAACGCGACTCAGCGGCTGCTGCAACACGCCGCCGCTCTGCTCGCGCGACTACCCGACGAAACTGACACCGGCACACAACTACCCGCGTTTTCATCATCATTACAACTGTCAAATGTAGGGTAGCACACAACACTAACAACATCGCTCTGTAAAGGTACGTTCACACACACCGATGACGCAGCACGAGTATTTAACACCGTTTTCCAACTAGGAGGTACCGTCCAACCACTATCCCGGTTACAACTTACTAGGAGAAGGATAATTCCCTCTTTTTCCTAAAAATGCCATCGTACAATTTAAAGTTTTGAGGGGTTTTAACAACTCTTTATTATATATTTTCATCTTAATGCGTCTGTACTCTATTGCACCTGTACAACGCCTGACAAACATCATGTAAGTAGTGTGTGACAACGCTCTACGAAGCCGAAATTAGCCGAGTCTCGTTCCAAAGACCGATGTGCAATCTTTATGCACATCATTTATTTTTTATTTTTTTTATACTTCGCCCGTACAATCCGAATAAAAAGCGCCCTCTATAATAGTGTTCAATAATGAAAACAAACTACTATGGGTTGCTCAAGGTAGTATATTTATACACAAATTCTTAACGCTACTTAAATAAAATAAGTTCACCAAACGTTAGCGACATCTATCCTACAGCCAGCGCCATTTAGTGGCAAATTGTGGTACTAATTGCAGCACATAGCCGTTTGTAACGTAAACTAAACAGCCAGGTACTAACTGTACCCAGAACTAAAGGCCGCCTTACACATGCTCGTTACTAGCATGCTAATAAGCATGCTAGTAGCTGAAGTACCAGTGTACCACTAAAAAAAAATTTAACAAAAAATGGAACCGACTTTTAAAACCTTGAAAATAATTTTCTACTAGTTTGAAGTCGGTGCCTCAGCACGAGCCAGCAGGAGTGGAACTATATAGTCGTCTACCTCACCTACATATGTATTTGGCTTTAATCACTCCTGCTGGCTCGTGCTGAGGCACCGACTTAAAACTAGTAGAAAAATATTTTCAAGGTTTTTGAACTCGGTTCCATTTTTTGTTAATTTTTTTTCATAGTTTTTAGTGATTTGTAGCCAAAGTGCATCTCACAACGATTCCATTAAGCTCAAACACACATAGTTATATTATTTTATAACAGAGTACCGGTACCTACGGTCTTCATCATCAGGTCCAGTTCACCAAATGATACTTACTGAAAGTAAATACTGACTTGGTGTTAAAAATGCCAAAATCGCTATAGGTGTGCTTTAAAAATTCGAGGGTTGCCCTCGATTTCTCAAGGGTTCCATCATCAGATCTGGCTTTGGTGTCAATGGAACTACCTTGGAAGTATGTCCTTTAGAACCAAAAAGAGAATGTTGTAGTTTGGCCCACAATTGGCGAAGTTATCGCGTAACAAACATACAATAAAAAACACCCGAATTGAGAACCTCCTCCTTTTTGAAGTCGGTTGAAAAGCATGCTTAATAGCAGCACGTGTCCTTTACACACATGCTAGTAGGAAGCATTTGCTCAATAGTAGCATGCTTTCGTGCTAGTAACTAGCATGTGTAACTATAGCTTTAGCGAGTGGAATAGAAATGGCGTCGTTTGTGTTTCCATGTATAATCGAATAAAATTAAATCATTGTCAAGATTGTTTTTTTGGAATCTTTTTGTATTTTTTATTTCAATTCCAAATTTTTACTTTTACGGTCATCCCGTAAAACCTAAATTGAAAATACAAACAAAAACCAGAAAAATAAGACCAGCACTGGGAATCGAACCCAGGTCCTCGGTATTCCGTACCGCGTGCTATACCGCTACACCACTGTACACAACACTGTTGACAACACTGTTGACCAACAGTGGTGTAGCGGTATAGCACGCGGTACGGAATACCGAGGACCTGGGTTCGATTCCCAGTGTTGGTTTTATTTTTCTGTGCATCTATATTTCAGTTTGTATTTTGCAATTTAAATCATTGTTGGCAATTTTTCGTCGAAAAAAATCACATTGACGATGTTTAATCTGATTACTTTAATCAAGAAAACTTGCACATTTTTTACAAATTAAAATAAACTAAGATTGATGAATTAATGTTTAATTGTTTGATTTAAGAGCTAATGCATTGAATTTGAATAGAAATGCTAGACACTATCTATTGTTTTTGTTCACCACTTAAGAGTCTCCCTGTATGCAAAAGACAGGTGTATTGTTTATCTGTCTCTGGTGGTTCGTCTGTGCTACACTATATTTCTAGTGGATAAACAGGCTTAAACGATCCATCTACGAGTTTTATAACTAAATATTGACGTTTCTTCTGAAAGTTCCCCAACGAAATACCAATTAATTATTCTCAAAGGTAATTAGTAATTTGTCATCGTCCGATTGAAATTTTTACTGAAATAATTCTGCCTTTTTCCTTTTTTAATTAACAATTTATCGAAAAAAAGTAACCAAGCAGGGTAACTTGGGGCCATGTTCCAACCTTTAGGGGAGTTGATCAATTAATTCTAGCATTATCGGAGGGTTTTGGAAGTTTCTCGAAAGTTCCGAATTTGATTTATGACTACGTTCATTAGTATTCATAGCCGAGAAAGAAATCGGTCAAGTGCGTGTTGGAAAATTTTATCACCAGTCAGTCATATAAATTTAATTTCTATTTAATTGATTATCCAAAAGAGGTTTTTTGACAAATTATAAATGAATTAGTTTACGTTAGCATGGAGTCTCATCTCTCTATTGATTATTATGTCATCTTAGACCAGCAAAAGGCAGTAAAAACATAACAAATAATCTATTGTATATCTATTTCTATTGTTGACCGACCCTTGTTCTCTCTGTATAGCCACGACTGAAAGATAACGGTAGGTATTGAGCTATATTTATCAATATCAGGGGTCCGATCCATTATATATCAACCCAACTTATCTTTGGACCTTTGGGCACAGTCAATATTGCGAGAACAGTAAGTCAATGCCAATGAAAATTGTCATAAAATATACTTTTCTGGTAGCAGTTTGCTTGCATTGGGGACGCAGTTATAACCTAACCTAACCTACTTTTCTGGTAGCAGTTCGTTTCTGTTGGGGACGCAGTTCTAACCTAACCCAACCTACTTTTCTGATAGCAGTTTGCTTCCGTTGGGGACGCAGTTCTAACCTAACCTACTTTTCTGGTAGCAGTTCGTTTCCGTTGGGGACGCAGTTCGGGTGCCATTCGCGATCCATAACATCGTATGTCCTAATGTAATGTTTGTCCTAATCATCATTTGCCATAACGGTTTTTTTTCTGAAACCTTAAATATTTCAGAAATTTTGAAGTGGTCATTCTGTAGAACTGTATAGGTTAGGATAGGTTTATTTTATAACAACCCTGAAAAAATTACGGTTTCAGAGAAAAAAGCGTTATGGCAAATGATGATTAGGACGAACATTACATTAGGACATAAGATGTTATGTGTTATAATATTAGTACAGAACAAATTAGGTATTTTGGCATTAGGTCATGTTATATTATGGCTAAAGTAATTAGGTATTTTGAGCATTAGGTAATGTAATATTATGACTTATGACTCTTAGGACATAATAAACATTATGGCTTATAATCTTTATGACTAATGAACGATATATCAAGAGCGTTTAGGACAAAATTGGTATGGCACTTGACTTTAGGACATACGACGGTATGGATCGGGACCGAGACCCCGTAAAAGACCCCCCTAAAAGCCAGTAAAACCCGTAAAAGTAACGAATTTAAAGTTGAAATAAAAAATACAAAAAGACTCCAAAAAAACAATCATAATTCAAAATGAAAAAAAAACGACAACAAAATAATAATTTACCCATTTATGTTCTTACTTGCTGTCGTATTGTAGTAAACCTGTATGTTGTGGTCACCGTCTTAGAACTTCTAAGATAAGGTACTCTAAGGGTCGAATAGGGCGTAATAGTATTCAGTAGACGTTTTAATAAAACAAGTCGGATTTATTGGGGTAGAGTAGGTGCGATAGGTTTGACCGTCCATTTGAAACCCCCGACGCAAAAAGAGGGGTGTTATAAAACACGTTTTATCTTTGTTACTTTTCAAAACAAACACGATAAATTATTATCCTACTAATATTATAAATGCGAAAGTTTGTGTGTGTGTGTGTGTGTGTGTGTGTGTGTGTGTGTGTGTGTTACTCCTTCACGCTAAAACAGCTAGATGGATTTAGATGAAATTTGGTATGGAGATAGCTGGACATCTGGAATGACACATAGGCTACTTTTTATCCCGATATTCCCACGGGATAGGGATAAAATCTTGAAATTTCAACCGCTGGGCTTAGTCTTGAAATTTTGGACAGTTGTTCTTAACATAACCTCAATGAAGACCACGATACAAAATTTGGGTATTTTATAAAATCCCAGAATTTTAATTGTACCAGATCGAATAGTTTACGCGTGCAAAGCTTACGTGTAGTTTACGTGGTAGTATTGTATAAAGCTATTTATATTGGACATATTTCGACATAGCCAATCGAATTAGCTCGTTGAAATGGCAATTGGCAGGCCATATAGCACGGAGAACAGACAGCCGTTGGGGCTGAAAAGTTCTCGAATGGAGATCGCGGATTGGCAAGCGCAGAGTAAGACGACGACTGACGCGGTCACGCTTTACGAACTCAACCAGAGCTCTTCTTCAGAGTAACACAACCGTACACCATGCTACCACAACATCTGGTAGCATGGTGCACGGTTATGTTACTCTGAAAATGAGCTCTGGTTGAGTTCGAAACGCGTCAGCGTGGTGTGGTGGTGGTGATAGGGATTATGTGATTTGTGTGTGTTCTTACAGTGTGGAGGTGGAAGAACTGCATGAATACGCATATTTTGCATAAAATTAACTATCGTAAGGTCGCGGGTGAGCAAAGAAATTATTTTAGTTCATCGTCAAAAAATCAGATGGCACTTACGCAATATGTCTAGATACCTAACTCCCATAGTTCACACTAGACGTCGCATCCTATCTGCGGATAATTTCCCTGAGGGTTCACGTCTAAGTGATTGGTAAGGGACGCCTTTAATTGATTTTGCCTCGAACTAGAAGATTGATTATGGCTCTAGTGATTTCATTGACGTTTTTGTGTGTAATTACTTTGCGTAAACGACATTATTTTGTAGCAGACTCCAATAACTTAACTTAACCAACTTAGAAAGTTGTAAAACCCTTCAATACTGTCATTTCAAAGTTAAATATCTCAAAACCATCACAAAGAAACATGTTTTCACTTAAAAAACAAAGTCGAAATCGATTCATCCGCTTAATATCCACTTGCTCGTTTGCCTTCCAGTCGAATAAAAAAAAATCTACAAAGTGACGCAAACTCAGATAAAATAAGTGATTTTATAAACCACGAAAGGTAAGAAATAAAACCTCATTCCACAAATTAAAGACAAAACAATGAAGCACGGACTTATTTGCAGCTTAAAAATTCAAATGCCGCGCTCTTAGGCTTATGTACACTTGACCAGCTTTTTGTCAATTTTTATTTTTTTTATATAAGAGGGGGAAAACGAGCAGACGGGTCACCTGGTGGAGAGCGATCACCGTCGCCCATGGACACCCGCAACACGAGGGGAATCACAGGTGCGTATAGGACTTAAGTTTAAAAAAACTGGCACGGACTATAGTATTATAACAGTTATCTAATTATTTTCTCCAGCACAGGTGAACTTTTCCGTTAATCCGGTTACCGTCTATTGCATTGCCAGCTGTTTCTCTCTGTGGTCTTGGAAAATATCGCAGCTTCTGTTAATTGCGTTTACAGGTACTGCGGGTTATTATTTACTTAGTTCGTTAATGACGTACAGTCTATAATATCGGAAATATTACACACAAAAGTGTTACAGATCTATTGAATAATGTTTTTATCGTATTTTATCAAATCAATTTGTATTTCTCTTGTTTTCTTTAATAACTTTAAGTAAAAGATAAATAGGTACGAACTTTTCCGACAAAATACGATGGCAGAATATTATTCACTGAATTTATATGAAATTGTTTCTGCGTGCGGTTACGTAATTTTACCGGGGCATTAATTGATGCAGTAAACAGACCATTAGTTAATGATAGGGTAAAGTTCTTATAACTGTTAACTTTCGATATAAAATAATACTTAATTTGGCACGGAATGACAATAAGCTCCAAATTTAAGTCTAAGGGATGTGTTTTTTTTTTCTTCACAAAAGATTGTTTATTGAATCGTTGTGACTATAATTATTAAAACTTTTTGTATTTTACTTTCTACACCTTAATAAATCACAGAAATCACGGGAATTTCATTTGCAATGGTCTTAAGTAATGACGCTACATTTTTTACAAAGGAATATTATTCTTAATAAAGTAGAAACGTAAATAATAACGTAAATTACACACATTTTCTCGCTAATC
The DNA here is from genome assembly GCF_025370935.1 of Choristoneura fumiferana. Taxonomy (NCBI): domain Eukaryota; kingdom Metazoa; phylum Arthropoda; class Insecta; order Lepidoptera; family Tortricidae; genus Choristoneura; species Choristoneura fumiferana. The sequence goes on from NC_133495.1 coordinate 10,937,243, forward strand.
CGTCTGTATGAATCGCACCCGAACTGTACCGTCACGTTCTACGCTTTATCAAATAAATTACAGTTCACGGAAAACATGCCATAATCTCGCTGGCGCTTACGTTGTTTTTGCTTTGTTTTTAATGAAGCTGTGTAAAATAGCGTAAACGCCAAGTAAATTGCGGACGCTTTTGGCCTGAGTTGCCGCAGTTAATAAAGATGTTAGTTATGGCGATTTTGCTAAGCTAAGCTGGCAATATTGCCATGTTGCTGTTCATAATGTTGCCTTTCTGTTTGCAGGTAAGTTGGAGAGATTGAGTGGTGAAGATGTGAGTAGTGGTGGTGGAGGAGCGATATTTGTTTTGTTGAGACGAGGTCAGTATTATTTCAACTAAATTACAACTAAACTATTCTACTTTCCACTGGCGTTCGTGTCGTCGCAGTGTATAAATGTTTTTAAAAATAAAACCAACAATGGCGACCTTAGTAATGTCATGTCTTTAATTAGAAAGAAAGACAATTTTTTTTATAACAGCAGTGACACATTACACAGTGTAGAAAAAATACATAAGTAGTGTTGCCGTTATAAAAAGGTCCCGGCTCAGTATATCGCTGGTTTCACTGGTCTTCCGCATTAATATTACGGAAAGTCACACAAGCAGACACAACAAAAATAGTTACTAGACTTAAATATACTACTACTTACTTTTTTAGACGACCAGATGGCCTAGTGGTTAGAGAACCTGACTACGCGAAGCTTGAGGTCCCGGGTTCGATTCCCGTATCGGAGCAGATATTTGTATGAAAAATACGAATGTTTGTTCTCGGGTCTTGGGTGTTTAATATGTATTTTAGTATGTAGTATCTATCTATATAATTATATTTATCCGTTGCTTAGTACCCATAACACAAGCTTTGCTAAGCTTACTTTGGGACTAGGTCAATTGGTGTGAATTGTTCTGTGATATTTATTTATTTATTTTATTTAAATATTAGTTGGCTATATAACCCACGTTATCATGTCCATGTTGAGTTTCTTGCCGGATTCTTCTCAACAGAGGTTTTTCCGAACCGGTGGTAGATTTTTTTTTTACATTCGTAAGTGCTTGTTATAGCCTAAAATGAATAAAGATATTTTGACTTTGACTTTGACATGTAAAAGTAAAAGAAAAAAAATGACATTGACATATAACATCCAGCAGACAACATTGCGAAACAAAACCAAACAATGTTGGTAGAAATTTGAATTGAATTACAGTATAAATCACGCTCAGCATTTAGTTGCCATAATTTTAAATACATATTTTTGAGCACCTACATTGCTCTGAGTTGTGAGCGCCCAACTGTTTACCCGCATTCGCTAAACTTATTTCATTCCAGCCTAATATTGTTTGAATGTTTTATCAAGTTAAACTCAAATTGTATCTTGTGCGAGCAAAGCTATTAAAATTGACTCTCCGCCCCAATACTTTGTCAATAGGTTAGCATAAATCTTGTGAACTTGAAACGTCCGATGTATTCTCCTGATAATAATTTATGCGAGAATTTATTCTTTCATTCGTTCACAACTTTTTATTTTTATCCGATTGCCCTATATACACACTCCGTATGTATATTGTTAAGTCCTCTTTGCAGCCTTAAAGCCGAGTTTAGACCGCGCTCGATTGACCACTACAAACTCGTTGGCTTTACGGCCTCGCAATGTAATGCAACTTGCACGATTTTTCTTGCAAGTCTAAACTCGGCTTAAGACCCTGTTTACATTATTCTAGTGAAATCTTTCCAGTGGCGATACATTGCGGGGTCACAATCCTAACTAGTTACATGAGGTCGATCGAGCACCGCAGTGTCATTCTAACGGAACGATTTTACTGGAGTATTGTAAACAGGGCCTCATAGCGGGATGGTTTTAACATAAGTACTCGTAATTGAGGTATCATTAGATTTGTCAAAACTGTCGGAGCGAAGACGCATAAAATTTCAAAATGGCGTCCGTGAAAAAAATGTGGAGTTGAGATCAAAATTTTTAGATAAAACGTAGGATATTTTTTATCCATGTAAAATCTCAAAACCTTAACCTCTGTCTAGACATTATATTTGGGATAAGTTGGGGTTTCGCAAAACCCTGAATTTCAATTCGACTGTCGGGTTTATTAGGTACCGTCTATAAAGAGATCGATACAGCTAAAGTTACAGAAATATGTATACACGACTTTATTAACTAAATGTTAAGGTTGTATATACATATTTTTAACCCCCGACGCAAAAAGAGGGTTGTTATAAGTTTGACCTCTATGTGTCTGTATGTCTGTGTGTCTGTGTGTGTGTCTGTCTGTCTGTCTGTAGCACCATTGCTCTTAAACGGGTGGACCGATTTGAATGCGGTTTTTTTTAATTGAAAGCAGGTTTTTAGCGATGGTTCTTAGAGATGTTTTATCAAAATCGATTCGGCCGTTTTGAAGTGACAAGTCGGGGGTTTTCCAACTTTGTTGGTTAGGTTAGGTTTATTATAACTTTAGGGGTATACATCTCTTTGTAGTCGATTGTACACGCACAAAGCCACGGCTAAAGTCTAGTAAGTAATAAAATAACTTAAACAATATAGAAAACCTGATACACCCCCTATTCGTCATTACAAAGTTTAATACTTGAAAAACAGCAAAACATTTAATGAATCATACCTATTTAAAAACCGCTGGATGCTGGCTTTTACGCAAAAATACCGCATCGAAACCGATCCATTTGTTTGCTATGAACCCACAGACAGATAGACAGATGGACTTTGGCGTCTTTATACCACCCCTTTTCTTGCGATGGGGGTTTAAAATGCTACCAGTCATTTCTTGATCGATCGCTCGCAGCTTTGCTTAGATATTCCGCACAAATGACACTTTCCCACTGCTCGTGCAGCGACTACAATTAACCCAGTTGCGGAACCATGGACAGACAGACCGATAAAACGGGCTTCTGGATTTCAGTTGACTTAATTTTCACTTAGCTGTCTTAAGGAAGGCATACGTGAAAAACATATTTAAATGACTTTTTCTACTTTAGTAGTGCACAGAATACAGTATTTGACTGTTTTTTTATTTATTTTATAAATCAAAGGTTGTTTTAATGCGTGTAATCGAATGATATGATTCTAAATTATAATAACAAAGTTACAAAGGTTTGGAATTCAATATACGATGGAACGCGTGGCGTTATAAAGGGGAGGCCTTTGTCCAGCAGTGGACGGACTACTGGGAGTAAATCGTCTCAGTTGTCCCATCAATGGGACAACTCAATGGGACTAGAGGGCTAGACGGCGTCTGATGATGATGAATACAATTACAACAAACATTTGAAGAGCAAAAATGCCATTATAAAATTATCATTATAAAAAAATAATGATATGACATGAAACAATATTTGGATATGAAACGAATTATAACGATAACTCACGTCTTGGCAGCGGAGCGGATGCGTGATGATGATCGGCTCCTAAAAAGAAGGGCTAGAAATGCCCGAAACATGTCGAGCTAAACTATTAAGACGTGAGTTAACCGTTATAAATATTAAAAATTTAATGATACCTAAAAACATAGAACCCTCTGTGCGTAAGTACGAGTTACCCTTGGCTGATTTTTTTACATTGTTACTGATAAATTAAAATGCTCAAGCTTCAGAGCTCTAGAAATATCTGCTTTTAAATAGATAGAAACATCATAGAGCAGATTGAAACTTTAGCACGAAAAGCTATATTTCACAAACAAAACAATACAATAGAGCTATTATTACCACGCGTTTGAACTGCCGTTTAAAAGGCCGTTAAAACGTTTTACGAGTGTTCAACTGGCTTAACGGTAAATGACTAACTAGGCTAATAAACTTATGCGCACGACTGTACCGACAGGTGGTACAGAATGTTCAGTCGGCGATAAATTTAGTTCAAGAAACGACTCTATATTTGAACACGGAAAAAACATTTCACTAATTTATTAAATCAATGAACTAAAACCATTACTTTGCTCACCCGTGACCTTATGATAGCTACGTTTATGCAAGAAATGTATATTCATGTAGTTCCTTAACCTCCACACTGTAAAAACACACACAAATCACACATACCTATCTATCACCACCACCACACTACACTGACGCGTTTCGAAATCAACCAGAACTCATCTTCATATTGTTAGTAATGTCACTGTTCATGAATCGTACACGTTAATACTGCATGCAAGAAGGCCCATTCTGAAGTCTTTTATTTAAAAATGCATCATAAATCTAAAACTCATTACAAGTAATCGAAGACTCCCTAGAAAATAAGTCTAGACTTATCTTCTCCTAGTCCGTAGTATCCGAGACAAACAAAGTACGTTTCTGTATTCAGCAACATTTACTTTGTGTGTCCGGCGCTAAAACAAAGGAGCTCGCAACGTGCAGGTTTATTGGAACGCTGATCGCTTCACGGAACCCAGACCGTGTTTAACACCGACCTGTAAACCTAGCTGGACATTCAGAATGTGAAGCAGTAAATATACTCGGTACCTCCGAGTTGGAAAACGGTGTTAAATACTCGTGCTGCGTCATCGGTGTGTGTGAACGTACCTTTACAGAGCGATGTTGTTAGTGTTGTGTGCTACCCTACATTTGACAGTTGTAATGATGATGAAAACGCGGGTAGTTGTGTGCCGGTGTCAGTTTCGTCGGGTAGTCGCGCGAGCAGAGCGGCGGCGCGCAGTGCGCGTGTTGCAGCAGCCGCTGAGTCGCGTTGCTCCGAAGACGAAGGGCTACGGATTAGCCCGAAACATGTCGAGCTAAACTCGATTTAAGACGTGAGTTATCCGGGTCATTACATTTAATATCAGTAAATATACTACTAATATTATATACTAGCCGTTACCTGCGACTCCGTCCGCGCAGAATTCGGTTTTCACTATCCCGGGGGAACTATGCAACTTTCCGGGATAAAAACAATATATGTCCTTCCCCGGGATTCAAACTTTCTGTATACCGAATTTCATCTAAATTGATTCAGTGGTTTAGATGTGATGAAGTAACAAACAAATAAACAAACAAACAAACACAGACTTACAAACTTTCGCATTTATTATATTCAAATCATTTATTTAGTAAATAGGCCGCAATGGGCACTTTTACACGTCATTTTTTTAAACTACCAGCGCTTTCGGAAAGATCGTCATTGCCAAGAAGAATGCGCCGCAAGAAACTTGGCAGAAAGTCATTTTTTCAAAATAAAATAATTACAAATAAAATACTTAAAAACTACATTGTATAATTAACAAAAAAAAATACAAAAATAAAACAATAATAATACAGGGGTGTATGGGGTCCCTTGGTTACAAAACTGAACACTAACTATATCTACTTTCAGCGGAAGTGTAGAATGCTTCCACCGTCATAAATAAAAAAAAAAGATTCTGAAATATACATTTCATGGTGGGATTAGTGGGATGACATGCAATCGAATATCAACTTTAGGTTGGTAGACCATATATTTGGCTGATGATACCTTTGCAGTACCTACCTACTCGTTCTGATATCATATTGGAATTCCATTCATCTGCAAAACAAAATCATGGCCAAATTGATTATGAAAAAGTACCATCAGCCAAATAAGTGGTCTATTCATCCCAGCCTATATACGTCCCACTGCTGGGCACAGGCCTCCTCTCAGAACAAGAGGGCTTGGGCGATAGTTCCCACGCGGGCCCAGTGCGGATTGGGAACTTCACACGCACCATTGAATTGCTTCGCAGGTTTGTGCAGGTTTCCTCACGATGTTTTCCTTCACCGCAAAGCTCGTGGTAAATTTCAAATGTAATTCCGCACATGAATTTCGAAAAACTCAGAGGTGCAAGCCGGGGTTTGAACCCACGACCCTCTGCTTGAGAGGCGATAGGTCAAACCACTAGGCCACCACGGCTTACACGGCTAAATAAGTGGTCTATCAATTTTTAAACAAGTTCCTTTCAAATGAATATGTCGCTAAAGTCGAACTTTCAAGTTGACGGACACGTCTATTGGCATTATTGTTTTATGACATGCAGACGATTATCAACTTTAGGGTAGTAGACCACATATTTGGCTGATGGTACCATCCTGGTACGCGATTCAGATTCCTTGACTGTACAGTGTAACTGTCGGACTCTTTAACGGGCGAACTAAACCGCAGTTGAACTGTAGATTTTTACTGTGAGGTAGCGCGATCGATGCTAGTGCAGCTTCCTCCAGCCGACGCTAGAGATAGTATGAAGACTTTGTATTTTATTCCTTTACGATTTACGAGAATATTATATTTAGTTTTACCTTTACCCGACAAGCAGCGTTTCCACCGATAATGTGCGAGGATGCTGCGAGGGATTCTGTTTTTCATTAAGAAGAAGAAGAAGATTTATTTTGTCAACATGAACCATACAGGATAGGCACACACAATACAAAATAAACAATAAACTAATTTAGAATCTCAGCCCAATGTGTTTGCCAGTATCAGTTTTTTGATATTTCGGTATTTCCTGCTTTTACGGCGTAAAAATAATAATAATACAGGGATGTATGGGTTCCTGAGTTACAAAAGTAAACACTAACTATATCTACATATAAATTAAATAAAAATAATAATAATTATGTAATTTTGAAATATACATTTCAGGTCAAGTAAACATTAAGCTTTTGGATTTCGAAGGCAAGTTCACGTCTGCCGCCCCCAAAGTTAGCTCACACGCACTCATGTCATGCTCTGAAAGCAGAGCGGTACCGAGGGCATGGTATTGCTTCCGTTCCCATAAGCTCTATGGGATCGTCTTGGGAACTTCGACGTCGCGAGCCTGTGACTAGAAATTAAACTAAAAATATGTTGTATGGGAGCCCACGTTTAATATTTATTTTATTCTGTTTTTATTATAATTACATTTGAAATTTACCACGAGCTTTACGGTGTAGAAAAACATCGTGAGGAAACCTGCATATACCTGTGAAGTAATTCAATGGTATGTGTGAAGTTCCCAATCCGCACTGGGCCCGCGTGGGAACTACGGCCCAAGCCTTTCATTCGGAGAGGAGGCCTGTGCCCAACAGTGGGACGTAAATAGGCTGGGATGAACAAAAACAAAAAACAGTCAAGCTACGCCGCTTAGTTGTTGTTAGTTGACAATAGAATTTTGCCTCTACAAGATTTCTCTCTCTACACTTTGTACCTATGTATGTACGTCATTCTTGTGTAGAGCCGGCAAATAAACTTCATCATAAGTAATCATAACATTACGTGACAAGCGAAAGCTTTGAAAGAACTTTTTCCTTTGACGCAAGTTCATGCGTTTAATAACTACATTTTGCACGAACTACGACATTATGATATAAGTAAGTAGTGATGCCAAACTTCTTGGAAACTCAAACAGTAAAGCTAAATTAGGTACTACGTAGAACTTTAAACGTAAAACTTACGTGAGACTCACTCCGTCGCAAAGACGTTACCCGATAGTCAATGACGGCCTCACGATCCCACCGGAAGACCAGCGCTAGCTCTCCACTTTACTTTGACTTTGACTTTAGAGCCACCTGGCACCGAACCAGCACCGCCTCGTCATTTGGCGTCCACTTGTCGACAGTTGGTCCACGGGTGGACGCCGCGTTGGCAACGAATTTCTGAGTAGTTACTGCGAATATGAAGGGTGGGTGATGAGCACCGCATCGTAAGCGTGGCGGGCAGCGAGCTATCACCAAGTGATCCACTCGCCGCGCGTGGGAACTTCACGGACGAGGCGATCGGTGACGCTACGGAGTTGATGTAAATCCATGTTGTAAAGAAGACCAAATTGAAGGTTTGCCAGAGAGCAATGGAGCGCAGTATGTTGGGAGTGAAACGGGTTGTGTTGCAGAACCTTTTTGATACAAGCCTTTACCATTTTTTGACACTTGAACTAGACAATTAAAAACTACACAAGACTATCGAAGGATTTTGCTTTATTAGATTGATTTAGATACAGGTTGACCGGATCCGGAACACTATATTGCGCTCCAAAACACGTATTGCTGATGTGGGTGCCAAGACTGCCAGGCTGAAATGGGACTGGGCAGGCCACGTCAACCGTATGGAACCCAATAGGTGGGCTAAAATAGCCACAGACTGGATACCACAAAACGGACTTCGGCGGCGTGGCAGACCCAGGCGTCGATCTGGACGCCTTTCTTCGCAGCTGGTCAGAGATCGCCCAAGACCGGGTAGAGTGGAGGACATGGGGGGAGGCCTTTGCCCAGCAGTGGGACACCTCTACAGGCTTCTAAATAATAATAATATAATAAAGAATACTAACCGCTCTGACGAGGCGGTCGGTGCGGGTCGGGTAATTTGTAATTGTCTATAAGCCACTGTCACGAGCGTATCATTATGGCTTTCTGTCATTACCATCGGATATACTAATATTATTGAAAACGTTTCATTTTCATCAGTCTGGACCATCCGTCCGTCAGTCCGAGAGAGTTACACGTTAATTCTCTCTTCATTCTGACCAGAATTATGGGCTGAACTTATACCTCAACTAGTTTTTATCCGCGGCTCCGGACGCGTAAATCATTAAATACAGCAGTTCCTTTGGAATTCCGAGATTTCACAAGATCCCGAAAATTACGTCGTAGTTTCCATTGAAGTTGCGTTACAAACAATCATGCCACATGACTAAGCCTAATGCACTTTTTCCGGGATAAAAGTAGCCTCCTCGGGGCTCCAGCTATCTCCATGCCGAAATTCGTCCAAATTGGTTCAGCGGTTGAAGCGTGGAAGTGTAACGGACAGACAGACAGATAGAAAGTTACTTTCACATTTATAATATTAGTAGGGATTAGTTCTGTAGACCGATTATTTCGTTCCCTGAAAATATACGTGTCGTTGTAAATTTCGTACCTATACTGATTGAACACGTATGCAGATTGAAATTATGCTTTTCATTTATTATGTGAAGTGTTATTGGAAGGATTTTTGTTATTCAAATCGTTGTTCACCAGAGGACCAGAGTGACCTACTGCAATTTTCTCGGTTTGATCGAAAAGTGAAGCCATGTGACGTTTCAAGTTAAAATTAACTAGTTCACGGTAACTTTGCAAGGAGCCACCGAAACATGCTCCGGCCTTGAAGTGATTCGAATAGTTAAAATCATCATTGGACATAGGCCTTCCCCACAGACCTCCAGTTGCTTCGGTTGGCAGCGGCCTGCCTCCACCGTGAACCCGCAGGTTTAACCAGGTCATCCGTCCATCTTGTTGGTGGACGTCCTACGCTGCGCTTGCCGATCCGCGGTCTCCACTCGAGAACTTTTCGGCCCCAACGGCCATCCGCTCTCCGTGCTAATAGTTAAAATACAGTACTAACAACCAATGCAAATATTCTTTATTCAGCACCACAAATCTATATAAGTCTATAAGTTAAATAATTAACAACGGCCCATAAAATACAAAAAATTTAAACAATTTTACGTGAGAAATTCAGTAGCATGTGCAAGTTTCCTATCTGCAATGCACCCACGTGAGAACAACGGCCTGAGAACTCTCATTCTATAAGGAGGCCTGTGCTTTGGACATTTATAAGCAGAGAAGATTATTGATAATGATATAGAAGTTCCGTAATTTCGCATAAAATCCGTAAAAATTCCGTAATTCATGTTCAAAAGCAACCATGCTAAGGCCAACCAGATACGTGCGAGGATTTGTTGCGAAGAAAGTGATTTTCACGATCGTAGCTGTCGTTGATACCCTGGAAGACTGGCCCTGCGCTGGTGTGGGACGCTACCTGTACAAATACCCTGGCGGCGTCCTACCTACCAGCAACTACCAAATGTGCGGGGGCGGCGGCAGACGCCCGGGAACGCCTCAAGGTCACAAAATATAGCTGTCTCGGCGCCCAATATCATTTCTTTACTTTCGGCGTCGAGACTCTAGGTCCTTGGGTAAGGGTGCGCTACACAGGGAGCTCAGCAATAGGTTAAGGGAGGCAACAGGCAACCCTCGCGCCGGCAGCTTTCTCGCGCAAAGAATCTCAATCGCAGTTCAACGCGGGAATGCTGCCTGCGTGATGGGCACCATGCCAAGAGGCCCACCTCTCTTTTTTAATTAAAGTTTTAGTTTTAGTTATTTTAATTTAATAGTAGTTTTAGTCCTATGGATATTTTGTATTTTCTTAATATTTCTTAATAAATTATTACTTGGTATCATAGAAACGCTTCGTTTATCTAGCCTCGCTCCACTCAGCTGTTTCCACTAGAGATATGCTGTGCGAGGCTAGGTAAATGAATCGTTTCTACTGATTCATGGAAATCAAATGTAAAACAAATTCCTTACAACATATTCTCGCACATCTCTGGTGTAAACTCAGCCTAAATTTCATATCTCTAATCCTTAAAAGAAATCCAAATTGTAAAAGCAATTATTTAATGTACTTAGCAAGAGCTACCACATAAGCTTAAAGCATCTACTGACTTTGTTTTCACGTTTAAAGGATCTCGCCTTTTGAACTTCATTGCTCACATTCTAAATAATTAATTATCAGCTCCGTATTAACTAGCTAAGGTTTTAACAAGGGCTTAATTAACACGTTGTTTTTGGAACATTCTGGAAGTGATTGTGCAGAATCATCCTGCTCTTGTGTTTGGTTAAAAAAATTCGCCAAAAGGTTTTTAAAATCGGTTGGCATACAGCAAGTAGTAAGAGTCAGAACTCCTGGACCAATGGAGATAATTGAGGTTTAAAAAATATCAAACGAACCTTTTTGTTACTATTTTATACCTCATCATTATCTTCATCATATCAGCCGAAGAACGTCCACTATGTTAGACATAGGCCTCCCCCATGAACCTTCATGTGCATAAGTTGGAAGTGGCCTACATCCACCGTGAACCCGCGGCTTTAACCAGGGCATCCGTCCATATCGTTGGTGGACGTTCTACGCTGCGCTTGCCGATCCGCGGTCTACCCATTGCCACTTTAACGAGCTGATTCACTTGGCTACGTCAGTGACTCTCGTTCTTCAATTCAAAATATTCAAATCAAAATTCAATTCAAATTCAAAAAAACTCAATTCAAATTCAAAATTCAAATGATTTATTCAGTAAATAGCCGCAATGCACTTTTAACACGTAGTTTAAAACTACCAGCGCTTCGGAAAGACCATCATTGGCAAGAAAAGCGCCGCAAGAACTTGGCAGAAGTATTTTTTCATAAAAATATAATTAAATAAAATACTTAAAAACATATTATACAATAAAAACAAATGCAAAAAATAATAATAAGAAATACAGGGATGTATGGGGTCTTAGTACGTATCTCCTAATTTATTTCCAACTTCATATCATTTTAGTACCTTGATTGACAGCGAAAAGTCGAGCAAAGAAAGTGTAGACTCCTGGCATCAGAAAAGAAAGAAAGAAAGATAAACATTTATTCGTGACATTTTACAGAAAAAGGAAAAAGGAAATCAAGTCAAATTTTGTCATGAAATGGTCCCAACTCAGCATGATGTCAATCTTGCGGCCGACGCAAAATCAGGATGTCCGGACCACTTTTTTTACATAGTTCGCGACAACGCCACTAATTTAGCTCTTTATTACATTTGTAGCTTTTTAGTAAGTTATAGGAAGTCTAAGCCTTTTTGATTATAGATTGGCAAAAAATATCAAAACAGTCTATCGCTGTAAAGCTTAAATGGCAATTTGTTGTCAGCGAATCCTCGGCCAATTTCGGGGGAGCTCGACTGAAACCGGAGTCCATCCGCGGCCGTAGATCACGGCACGGCAGATGGCCAGCCACGGTAAACCGAGGAAAAACAGTACGACCGATGTATACAATCACCAGCGCTATTAATAATAATAATAAATATATATTTAAGGCAACATGGCCCATACAATGAATACCTTTAAGACTAACATGCATTTCATTTATAAAAACAGAATATTTAAAACTAATTAGGTGACAAAACGGCGTGACCCTGTTGAGTCCCTGACGTTGCATTCATCTGCGGCATGGTGCCCCGTAACCGCCGGAACACGACATCTTTCGGCCAGAAGTCAGCACTCGCGATGGTCTCCATCAGCAGCCAATACTGCCATTCAAAAAAGGCGCTATCTCAAAAATAAAACACTTAAATTATTTATACCATGTGATGCAGAATGTCTTAAACTACCATCCATGACATCCGTTCCCTCATGACTGAGGATCGTGGTCGTCAACGGACGATCTACATTTGAAATGGATTGTTTGTTTCCACCGGCTTCTGTTCATGGCAGCCCTGATGACGGAGCTAAACCTCGGGGACCTGGAGTCCCTAAGTTGGCCGGTCCATCTGGTAGGAGATCAGCCCCGCGGGGCTCGTTTACCATTCGTATTCCCAACTACGATTATATTTCTCCA